>NC_089863.1:1122500-1257500 GCF_036373705.1 Amia ocellicauda
AAACAAGGTGCTTCCTGCCCCCCCCCCGCTCTGCGTCCAGGATGCTCCAGCAGGGCCGCAGCGCCACAATAATAAGAGGGAACAATATCTGGGCCAAAGACCAGGCCGAGCTGCACACAAGGTCCAAACACACTGTACTCTGAGCTCAACACAGTCTAAACACACTGTACTCTGAGCTCAACACAGTCTAAACACACTGTACTCTGAGCTCAACACAGTCCAAACACACTGTACTCTGAGCTCAACACAGTCCAAACACACTGTACTCTGAGCTCAACACAGTCTAAACACACTGTACTCTGAGCTCAACACAGTCCGAACACACTGTACTCTGAGCTCAACAGTCTGAACACACTGTACTCTGAGCTCAACACAGTCCAAACACACTGTACTCTGAGCTCAACACAGTCTAAACACACTGTACTCTGAGCTCAACACAGTCTAAACACATTGTACTCTGAGCTCAACAGTCCAAACACACTGTACTCTGAGCTCAACACAGTTCAAACACACTGTACTCTGAGCTCAACACAGGGTCCAAACACACTGTACTCTGAGCTCAACACAGGGTCCAAACACACTGTACTCTGAGCTCAACACAGTCTAAACACACTGTACTCTGAGCTCAACACAGGGTCCAAACACACTGTACTCTGAGCTCAACACAGTCTAAACACATTGTACTCTGAGCTCAACACAGTCCAAACACACTGTACTCTGAGCTCAACACAGTCTAAACACACTGTACTCTGAGCTCAACACAGTCTAAACACACTGTACTCTGAGCTCAACACAGTCCAAACACACTGTACTCTGAGCTCAACAGTCTGAACACACTGTACTCCGAGCTCAACAGTCTGAACACACTGTACTCTGAGCTCAACAGTCTGAACACACTGTACTCTGAGCTCAACACAGTCCAAACACACTGTACTCTGAGCTCAACACAGTCTAAACACACTGTACTCTGAGCTCAACACAGTCCAAACACACTGTACTCTGAGCTCAACACAGTCTAAACACATTGTACTCTGAGCTCAACACAGTCCAAACACACTGTACTCTGAGCTCAACACAGTCTAAACACATTGTACTCTGAGCTCAACACAGTCCAAACACACTGTACTCTGAGATCAACACAGGGTCCAAACACACTGTACTCTGAGCTCAACACAGTCTAAACACACTTTACTCTGAGCTCAACACAGTCTGAACACACTGTACTCTAAGCTCAACACAGTCTAAACACATTGTACTCTGAGCTCAACACAGTCCAAACACACTGTACTCTGAGCTCAACAGTCTAAACACACTTTACTCTGAGCTCAACACAGGGTCCAAACACACTGTACTCTGAGCTCAACAGTCTAAACACACTGTACTCTGAGCTCAACACAGTCCAAACACACTGTACTCTGAGCTCAACACAGTCTAAACACACTGTACTCTGAGCTCAACAGTCTGAACACACTGTACTCCGAGCTCAACAGTCTGAACACACTGTACTCTGAGCTCAACAGTCTGAACACACTGTACTCTGAGCTCAACACAGTCCAAACACACTGTACTCTGAGCTCAACACAGTCTAAACACACTGTACTCTGAGCTCAACACAGTCCAAACACACTGTACTCTGAGCTCAACACAGTCTAAACACATTGTACTCTGAGCTCAACACAGTCCAAACACACTGTACTCTGAGCTCAACACAGTCTAAACACATTGTACTCTGAGCTCAACACAGTCCAAACACACTGTACTCTGAGATCAACACAGGGTCCAAACACACTGTACTCTGAGCTCAACACAGTCTAAACACACTTTACTCTGAGCTCAACACAGTCTGAACACACTGTACTCTAAGCTCAACACAGGGTCCAAACACACTGTACACTGAGCTCAACACAGTCTAAACACATTGTACTCTGAGCTCAACACAGTCCAAACACACTGTACTCTGAGCTCAACAGTCTAAACACACTTTACTCTGAGCTCAACACAGGGTCCAAACACACTGTACTCTGAGCTCAACACAGTCTAAACACACTGTACTCTGAGCTCAACAGTCTAAACACACTGTACTCTGAGCTCAACAGTCTAAACACACTTTACTCTGAGCTCAACACAGGGTCCGAACACACTGTACTCTGAGCTCAACACAGGGTCCAAACACACTGTACTCTGAGCTCAACACAGTCCAAACACACTGTACTCTGAGCTCAACACAGTCTAAACACACTGTACTCTGAGCTCAACAGTCTAAACACACTGTACTCTGAGCTCAACAGTCTAAACACACTGTACTCTGAGCTCAACACAGTCTGAACACACTGTACTCTGAGCTCAACACAGTCCGAACACACTATACTCTGAGCTCAACAGTCTGAACACACTGTACTCTGAGCTCAACAGTCTGAACACACTGTACTCTGAGCTCAACACAGTCCGAACACACTTTACTATGAGCTCAACAGTCTAAACACACTTTACTATGAGCTCAACACAGTCTAAACATACTGTACTCTGAGCTCAACACAGTCCGAACACACTGTACTCTGAGCTCAACACAGGGTCCAAACACACTGTACTCTGAGCTCAACACAGTCTAAACACATTGTACTCTGAGCTCAACACAGTCCAAACACACTGTACTCTGAGCTCAACACAGTCTAAACACACTGTACTCTGAGCTCAACACAGGGTCCAAACACACTGTACTCTGAGCTCAACACAGTCTAAACACACTGTACTCTGAGCTCAACAGTCTGAACACACTGTACTCCGAGCTCAACAGTCTGAACACACTGTACTCTGAGCTCAACACAGTCCGAACACACTGTACTCTGAGCTCAACACAGTCCAAACACACTGTACTCTGAGCTCAACACAGTCTAAACACATTGTACTCTGAGCTCAACACAGTCCAAACACACTGTACTCTGAGCTCAACACAGTCTAAACACATTGTACTCTGAGCTCAACACAGTCCAAACACACTGTACTCTGAGATCAACACAGGGTCCAAACACACTGTACTCTGAGCTCAACACAGTCTAAACACACTTTACTCTGAGCTCAACACAGTCTGAACACACTGTACTCCGAGCTCAACAGTCTGAACACACTGTACTCTGAGCTCAACACAGGGTCCAAACACACTGTACTCTGAGCTCAACACAGTCTAAACACACTGTACTCTGAGCTCAACACAGTCCAAACACACTGTACTCTGAGCTCAACACAGTCCAAACACACTGTACTCTGAGCTCAACACAGTCTAAACACATTGTACTCTGAGCTCAACACAGTCCAAACACACTGTACTCTGAGCTCAACAGTCTAAACACACTGTACACTGAGCTCAACACAGTCTAAACACATTGTACTCTGAGCTCAACACAGTCTGAACACACTGTACTCTAAGCTCAACACAGGGTCCAAACACACTGTACACTGAGCTCAACACAGTCTAAACACATTGTACTCTGAGCTCAACACAGTCCAAACACACTGTACTCTGAGCTCAACAGTCTAAACACACTTTACTCTGAGCTCAACACAGTCTAAACACACTGTACTCTGAGCTCAACAGTCTAAACACACTGTACTCTGAGCTCAACACAGTCTAAACACACTTTACTCTAAGCTCAACACAGGGTCCAAACACACTGTACACTGAACTCAACACAGTCTAAACACATTGTACTCTGAGCTCAACACAGTCCAAACACACTGTACTCTGAGCTCAACAGTCTAAACACACTTTACTCTGAGCTCAACACAGGGTCTAAACACATTGTACTCTGAGCTCAACACAGTCCAAACGCACTGTACTCTGAGATCAACACAGGGTCCAAACACACTGTACTCTGAGCTCAACACAGTCTAAACACACTTTACTCTGAGCTCAACACAGTCTGAACACACTGTACTCTAAGCTCAACACAGGGTCCAAACACACTGTACACTGAGCTCAACACAGTCTAAACACATTGTACTCTGAGCTCAACACAGTCCAAACACACTGTACTCTGAGCTCAACAGTCTAAACACACTTTACTCTGAGCTCAACACAGGGTCCAAACACACTGTACTCTGAGCTCAACACAGTCTAAACACACTGTACTCTGAGCTCAACAGTCTAAACACACTGTACTCTGAGCTCAACAGTCTAAACACACTGTACTCTGAGCTCAACACAGTCTGAACACACTGTACTCTGAGCTCAACACAGTCCGAACACACTATACTCTGAGCTCAACAGTCTGAACACACTGTACTCTGAGCTCAACAGTCTGAACACACTGTACTCTGAGCTCAACACAGTCCGAACACACTTTACTATGAGCTCAACAGTCTAAACACACTTTACTATGAGCTCAACACAGTCTAAACATACTGTACTCTGAGCTCAACACAGTCCGAACACACTGTACTCTGAGCTCAACACAGGGTCCAAACACACTGTACTCTGAGCTCAACACAGTCTAAACACATTGTACTCTGAGCTCAACACAGTCCAAACACACTGTACTCTGAGCTCAACACAGTCTAAACACACTGTACTCTGAGCTCAACACAGTCTAAACATACTGTACTCTGAGCTCAACACAGGGTCCAAACACACTGTACTCTGAGCTCAACACAGTCTAAACACACTGTACTCTGAGCTCAACAGTCTGAACACACTGTACTCCGAGCTCAACAGTCTGAACACACTGTACTCTGAGCTCAACACAGTCCGAACACACTGTACTCTGAGCTCAACAGTCTGAACACACTGTACTCTGAGCTCAACACAGTCCAAACACACTGTACTCTGAGCTCAACACAGTCTAAACACACTGTACTCTGAGCTCAACACAGTCCAAACACACTGTACTCTGAGCTCAACACAGTCTAAACACATTGTACTCTGAGCTCAACACAGTCCAAACACACTGTACTCTGAGCTCAACACAGTCTAAACACATTGTACTCTGAGCTCAACACAGTCCAAACACACTGTACTCTGAGATCAACACAGGGTCCAAACACACTGTACTCTGAGCTCAACACAGTCTGAACACACTGTACTCTAAGCTCAACACAGGGTCCAAACACACTGTACACTGAGCTCAACACAGTCTAAACACATTGTACTCTGAGCTCAACACAGTCCAAACACACTGTACTCTGAGCTCAACAGTCTAAACACACTTTACTCTGAGCTCAACACAGGGTCCAAACACACTGTACTCTGAGCTCAACACAGGGTCCGAACACACTGTACTCTGAGCTCAACACAGGGTCCAAACACACTGTACTCTGAGCTCAACACAGTCCAAACACACTGTACTGTGAGCTCAACACAGTCTAAACACACTGTACTCTGAGCTCAACAGTCTAAACACACTGTACTCTGAGCTCAACAGTCTAAACACACTGTACTCTGAGCTCAACACAGTCTGAACACACTGTACTCTGAGCTCAACACAGTCCGAACACACTATACTCTGAGCTCAACAGTCTGAACACACTGTACTCTGAGCTCAACAGTCTGAACACACTTTACTATGAGCTCAACACAGTCTAAACATACTGTACTCTGAGCTCAACACAGTCCGAACACACTGTACTCTGAGCTCAACACAGGGTCCAAACACACTGTACTTTGAATTCAACACAGTCTAAACACACTGTACTCTGAGCTCAACACAGTCTAAACACACTATACTCTGAGCTCAACACACGGTCCAAACACACTGTACTCTGAGCTCAACACAGTCTAAACACACTGTACTCTGAGCTCAACACAGGGTCCAAACACACTGTACTCTGAGCTCAACACAGTCTAAACACACTGTACTCTGAGCTCAACAGTCTAAACACACTTTACTCTGAGCTCAACACAGTCTGAACACACTGTACTCTGAGCTCAACACAGGGTCCAAACACACTGTACTCTGAGCTCAACACAGTCTAAACACACTGTACTCTGAGCTCAACAGTCTAAACACACTGTACACTGAGCTCAACACAGTCTAAACACATTGTACTCTGAGCTCAACACAGTCCAAACACACTGTACTCTGAGCTCAACAGTCTAAACACACTTTACTATGAGCTCAACAGTCTAAACACACTGTACTCTGAGCTCAACACAGTCCGAACACACTGTACTCTGAGCTCAACACAGGGTCCAAACACACTGTACTTTGAGTTCAACACAGTCTAAACACACTGTACTCTGAGCTCAACACAGTCTAAACACACTGTACTCTGAGCTCAACAGTCTGAACACACTGTACTCTGAGCTCAACACAGGGTCCAAACACACTGTACTCTGAGCTCAACACAGGGTCCAAACACACTGTACTCTGAGCTCAACACAGTCTAAACACACTGTACTCTGAGCTCAACACAGGGTCCAAACACACTGTACTCTGAGCTCAACACAGTCTAAACACATTGTACTCTGAGCACAACAGTCTAAACACACTGTACTCTGAGCTCAACAGTCTAAACACACTTTACTATGAGCTCAACAGTCTGAACACACTGTACTCTGAGCTCAACACAGTCTAAACACACTGTACTCTGAGCTCAACAGTCTGAACACACTGTACTCTAAGCTCAACACAGTCTGAACACACTGTACTCTGAGCTCAACACAGGGTCGAAACACACTGTACTCTGAGCTCAACACAGTCTAAACACATTGTACTCTAAGCTCAACACAGTCCAAACACACTGTACTCTGAGCTCAACACAGGGTCCAAACACACTGTACTCTGAGCTCAACACAGGCTCCAAACACACTGTACTCTGAGCTCAACACAGTCCAAACACACTGTACTCTGAGCTCAACAGTCTAAACACACTGTACTCTGAGCTCAACACAGGGTCCAAACACACTGTACTCTGAGCTCAACACAGTCTAAACACATTGTACTCTGAGCTCAACACAGTCCAAACACACTGTACTCTGAGCTCAACAGTCTAAACACACTTTACTCTGAGCTCAACACAGGGTCCAAACACACTGTACTCTGAGCTCAAAACAGTCTAAACACACTGTACTCTGAGCTCAACAGTCTAAACACACTGTACTCTGAGCTCAACACAGTCTAAACACACTTTACTCTAAGCTCAACACAGGGTCCAAACACACTGTACACTGAGCTCAACACAGTCTAAACACATTGTACTCTGAGCTCAACACAGTCCAAACACACTGTACTCTGAGCTCAACAGTCTAAACACACTTTACTCTGAGCTCAACACAGGGTCTAAACACATTGTACTCTGAGCTCAACACAGTCCAAACGCACTGTACTCTGAGATCAACACAGGGTCCAAACACACTGTACTCTGAGCTCAACACAGTCTAAACACACTTTACTCTGAGCTCAACACAGTCTGAACACACTGTACTCTAAGCTCAACACAGGGTCCAAACACACTGTACACTGAGCTCAACACAGTCTAAACACATTGTACTCTGAGCTCAACACAGTCCAAACACACTGTACTCTGAGCTCAACAGTCTAAACACACTTTACTCTGAGCTCAACACAGGGTCCAAACACACTGTACTCTGAGCTCAACACAGTCTAAACACACTGTACTCTGAGCTCAACAGTCTAAACACACTGTACTCTGAGCTCAACAGTCTAAACACACTGTACTCTGAGCTCAACACAGTCTGAACACACTGTACTCTGAGCTCAACACAGTCCGAACACACTATACTCTGAGCTCAACAGTCTGAACACACTGTACTCTGAGCTCAACAGTCTGAACACACTGTACTCTGAGCTCAACACAGTCCGAACACACTTTACTCTGAGCTCAACAGTCTGAACACACTGTACTCTAAGCTCAACACAGTCTGAACACACTGTACTCTGAGCTCAACACAGGGTCGAAACACACTGTACTCTGAGCTCAACACAGTCTAAACACATTGTACTCTAAGCTCAACACAGTCCAAACACACTGTACTCTGAGCTCAACACAGGGTCCAAACACACTGTACTCTGAGCTCAACACAGGGTCCAAACACACTGTACTCTGAGCTCAACACAGTCCAAACACACTGTACTCTGAGCTCAACAGTCTAAACACACTGTACTCTGAGCTCAACACAGGGTCCAAACACACTGTACTCTGAGCTCAACACAGTCTAAACACACTGTACTCTGAGCTCAACAGTCTAAACACACTGTACTCTGAGCTCAACAGTCTAAACACACTGTACTCTGAGCTCAACAGTCTGAACACACTGTACTCTGAGCTCAACACAATCTAAACACACTGTACTCTGAGCTCAACACAGGGTCCAAACACACTGTACTCTGAGCTCAACACAGTCTAAACACACTGTACTCTGAGCTCAACAGTCTGAACACACTGTACTCTGAGCTCAACACAATCTAAACACACTGTACTCTGAGCTCAACACAGGGTCCAAACACACTGTACTCTGAGCTCAACACAGTCTAAACACACTGTACTCTGAGCTCAACACAGTCTGAAAACACTGTACTGAGCTCAACACAGTCTAAACACACTGTACTCTGAGCTCAACACAGGGTCCAAATACACTGTACTCTGAGCTCAACACAGTCTAAACACACTGTACTCTGAGCTCAACACAGGGTCCAAACACACTGTACTCTGAGCTCAACACAGTCTAAACACACTGTACTCTGAGCTCAACACAGTCTAAACACACTGTACTCTGAGCTCAACATTCTAAACACACTGTACTCTGAGCTCAACACAGTCTAAACACATTGTACTCTGAGCTCAACACAGTCCAAACACACTGTACTTAGTGTTCAACACAGTCCAAACACACTGTACTCTGAGCTCAACACAGTCTAAACACACTGTACTCTGAGCTCAACAGTCTAAACACACTGTACTCTGAGCTCAACACAGTCTAAACACACTGTACTTAGTGTTCAACACAGTCCAAACACACTGTACTCTGAGCTCAACACAGTCTAAACACACTGTACTCTGAGCTCAACAGTCTGAACACACTGTACTCTGAGCTCAACACAGGGTCCAAACACACTGTACTCTGAGCTCAACAGTCTAAACACACTGTACTCTGAGCTCAACACAGTCTAAACACACTGTACTCTGAGCTCAACACAGTCTAAACACACTGTACTCTGAGCTCAACACAGGGTCCAAACACACTGTACTCTGAGCTCAACACAGTCCAAACACACTGTACTCTGAGCTCAACACAGTCTAAACACACTGTACTCTGAGCTCAACACAGTCCAAACACACTGTACTCTGAGCTCAACACAGTCTGAACAAACTGTACTCTGAGCTCAACAGTCTGAACACACTGTACTCTGAGCTCAACACAGTCTAAACACACTGTACTCTGAGCTCAACACAGTCTGAACACACTGTACTCTGAGCTCAACACAGTCTGAACACACTGTACTCTGAGCTCACCACAGTCTAAACACACTGTACTCTGAGCTCAACACAGTCTGAAAACACTGTACTGAGCTCAACACAGTCTAAACACACTGTACTCTGAGCTCAACACAGGGTCCAAATACACTGTACTCTGAGCTCAACAGTCTGAACACACTGTACTCTGAGCTCAACACAGTCCAAACACACTGTACTCTGAGCTCAACACAGTCTAAACACACTGTACTCTCAGCTCAACACAGTCTAAACACACTGTACTCTGAGCTCAACACAGTCTAAACACACTGTACTCAGCTCAACACAGTCCAAACACACTGTACTCTGAGCTCAACAGTCTAAACACACTGTACTCTGAGCTCAACACAGTCTAAACACACTGTACTCTGAGCTCAACAGTCTGAACACACTGTACTCTGAGCTCAACACAGTCTAAACACATTGTACTCTGAGCTCAACTCAATCTAAACACACTGAACTCTGAGCTCAACACAGGGTCCAAACACACTGTACTCTGAGCTCAACACAGTCCAAACACACTGTACTCTGAGCTCAACAGTCTAAACACACTGTACTCTGAGCTCAACACAGTCTAAACACACTGTACTCTGAGCTCAACAGTCTGAACACACTGTACTCTGAGCTCAACACAGGGTCCAATCACACTGTACTCTGAGCTCAACACAGTCCAAACACACTGTACTCTGAGCTCAACACAGGGTCCAAACACACTGTACTCTGAGCTCAAAACAGTCCAAACACACTGTACTCTGAGCTCAACACAGTCTGAACACACTGTACTCTGAGCTCAACACAGTCTGAACACACTGTACTCTGAGCTCAACACAGTGTGAACACACCGTACTCTGAGCTCAACAGTCTAAACACACTGTACTCTGAGCTCAACACAGGGTACAAACACACTGTACTCTGAGCTCAACACAGTCCAAACACACTGTACTCTGAGCTCAACACAGTCTAAACACACTGTACTCTGAGCTCAACACAGTCTAAATACACTGTACTCTGAGCTCAACAGTCTAAACACACTGTACTCTGAGCTCAACACAGGGTCCAAACACACTTTACTCTGAGCTCAACACAGTCTAAACACACTGTACTCTGAGCTCAACACAGGGTCCAAACACACTGTACTCTGAGCTCAACACAGTCTAAACACACTGTACTCTGAGCTCAACACAGTCTGAACACACTGTACTCTGAGCTCAACACAGGGTCCAAACACACTGTACTCTGAGCTCAACACAGTCTAAACACATTGTACTCTAAGCTCAACACAGTCCAAACACATTGTACTCTGAGCTCAACACAGGGTCCAAACACACTGTACTCTGAGCTCAACACAGGGTCCAAACACACTGTACTCTGAGCTCAACACAGGGTCCAAACACACTGTACTCTGAGCTCAACACAGTCCAAACACACTGTACTCTGAGCTCAACACAGTCTAAACACACTGTACTCTGAGCTCAACAGTCTAAACACACTGTACTCTGAGCTCAACACAGTCCAAAACCACTGTACTCTGAGCTCAACACAGGCTCCAAACACACTGTACTCTGAGCTCAACACAGTCTAAACACACTGTACTCTGAGCTCAACAGTCTAAACACACTGTACTCTGAGCTCAATACAGTCCAAACACACTGTACTCTGAGCTCAACACAGTCTGAACACACTGTACTCAGAGCTCAACAGTCTAAACACACAGTACTCTGAGCTCAACAGTCTGAACACACTGTACTCTGAGCTCAATACAGTCTAAACACACTGTACTCTGAGCTCAACACAGTCTGAACACACTGTACTCTGAGCTCAACACAGTCTGAACACACTGTACTCTGAGCTCACCACAGTCTAAACACACTGTACTCTGAGCTCAACACAGTCTGAAAACACTGTACTGAGCTCAACACAGTCTAAACACACTGTACTCTGAGCTCAACACAGGGTCCAAATACACTGTACTCTGAGCTCAACACAGTCTAAACACACTGTACTCTGAGCTCAACACAGGGTCCAAACACACTGTACTCTGAGCTCAACACAGTCTAAACACACTGTACTCTCAGCTCAACACAGTCTAAACACACTGTACTGAGCTCAACACAGTCCAAACACACTGTACTCTGAGCTCAACAGTCTAAACACACTGTACTCTGAGCTCAACACAGTCTAAACACACTGTACTCTGAGCTCAACAGTCTGAACACACTGTACTCTGAGCTCAACACAGTCTAAACACATTGTACTCTGAGCTCAACACAGTCCAAACACACTGTACTCTGAGCTCAACAGTCTAAACACACTGTACTCTGAGCTCAACACAGTCTAAACACACTGTACTTAGTGTTCAACACAGTCCAAACACACTGTACTCTGAGCTCAACACAGTCTAAACACACTGTACTCTGAGCTCAACAGTCTAAACACACTGTACTCTGAGCTCAATACAGTCCAAACACACTGTACTCTGAGCTCAACACAGTCTGAACACACTGTACTCAGAGCTCAACAGTCTAAACACACAGTACTCTGAGCTCAACAGTCTGAACACACTGAACTCTGAGCTCAACACAATCTAAACACACTGTACTCTGAGCTCAACACAGTCTAAACACACTGTACTCTGAGCTCAATACAGTCTAAACACACTGTACTCTGAGCTCAACACAGTCTGAACACACTGTACTCTGAGCTCAACACAGTCTGAACACACTGTACTCTGAGCTCACCACAGTCTAAACACACTGTACTCTGAGCTCAACACAGTCTGAAAACACTGTACTGAGCTCAACACAGTCTAAACACACTGTACTCTGAGCTCAACACAGGGTCCAAATACACTGTACTCTGAGCTCAACACAGTCTAAACACACTGTACTCTGAGCTCAACACAGGGTCCAAACACACTGTACTCTGAGCTCAACACAGTCTAAACACACTGTACTCTCAGCTCAACACAGTCTAAACACACTGTACTCTGAGCTCAACACAGTCTAAACACACTGTACTGAGCTCAACACAGTCCAAACACACTGTACTCTGAGCTCAACAGTCTAAACACACTGTACTCTGAGCTCAACAGTCTGAACACACTGTACTCTGAGCTCAACACAGTCTAAACACATTGTACTCTGAGCTCAACACAGTCCAAACACACTGTACTCTGAGCTCAACAGTCTAAACACACTGTACTCTGAGCTCAACACAGTCTAAACACACTGTACTTAGTGTTCAACACAGTCCAAACACACTGTACTCTGAGCTCAACACAGTCTAAACACACTGTACTCTGAGCTCAACACAGGGTCTAAACACACTGTACTCTGAGCTCAACACAGGGTCCAAACACACTGTACTCTGAGCTCAACACAGTCTAAACACACTGTACTCTCAGCTCAACACAGTCTAAACACACTGTACTCTGAGCTCAACACAGTCTAAACACACTGTACTGAGCTCAACACAGTCCAAACACACTGTACTCTGAGCTCAACAGTCTAAACACACTGTACTCTGAGCTCAACAGTCTGAACACACTGTACTCTGAGCTCAACACAGTCTAAACACATTGTACTCTGAGCTCAACACAGTCCAAACACACTGTACTCTGAGCTCAACAGTCTAAACACACTGTACTCTGAGCTCAACACAGTCTAAACACACTGTACTTAGTGTTCAACACAGTCCAAACACACTGTACTCTGAGCTCAACACAGTCTAAACACACTGTACTCTGAGCTCAACACAGGGTCCAAACACACTGTACTCTGAGCTCAACACAGTCTAAACACACAGTACTCTGAGCTCAACAGTCTAAACACACTGTACTCTGAGCTCAATACAGTCCAAACACACTGTACTCTGAGCTCAACAGTCTGAACACACTGTACTCTGAGCTCAACAGTCTGAACACACTGTACTCTGAGCTCAACTCAATCTAAACACACTGAACTCTGAGCTCAACACAGGGTCCAAACACACTGTACTCTGAGCTCAACACAGTCCAAACACACTGTACTCTGAGCTCAACAGTCTAAACACACTGTACTCTGAGCTCAACACAGTCTAAACACACTGTACTCTGAGCTCAACAGTCTGAACACACTGTACTCTGAGCTCAACACAGGGTCCAAACACACTGTACTCTGAGCTCAACACAGTCCAAACACACTGTACTCTGAGCTCAACACAGTCTAAACACACTGTACTCTGAGCTCAACACAGGGTCCAAACACACTGTACTCTGAGCTCAACACAGTCCAAACACACTGTACTCTGAGCTCAACACAGTCTGAACACACTGTACTCTGAGCTCAACACAGTCTGAACACACCGTACTCTGAGCTCAACAGTCTAAACACACTGTACTCTGAGCTCAACAGTCTAAACACACTGTACTCTGAGCTCAACACAGGGTCCAAACACACTGTACTCTGAGCTCAACACAGTCCAAACACACTGTACTCTGAGCTCAGCAGTCTAAACACACTGTACTCTGAGCTCAACAGTCCAAACACACTGTACTCTGAGCTCAACACAGTCTAAATACACTGTACTCTGAGCTCAACACAGTGTGAACACACCGTACTCTGAGCTCAACAGTCTAAACACACTGTACTCTGAGCTCAACACAGGGTACAAACACACTGTACTCTGAGCTCAACACAGTCCAAACACACTGTACTCTGAGCTCAACACAGTCTAAACACACTGTACTCTGAGCTCAACACAGTCTAAATACACTGTACTCTGAGCTCAACAGTCTAAACACACTGTACTCTGAGCTCAACACAGGGTCCAAACACACTTTACTCTGAGCTCAACACAGTCTAAACACACTGTACTCTGAGCTCAACACAGGGTCCAAACACACTGTACTCTGAGCTCAACACAGTCTAAACACACTGTACTCTGAGCTCAACACAGTCTGAACACACTGTACTCTGAGCTCAACACAGGGTCCAAACACACTGTACTCTGAGCTCAACACAGGGTCCAAACACACTGTACTCTGAGCTCAACACAGTCCAAACACACTGTACTCTGAGCTCAACACAGTCTAAACACACTGTACTCTGAGCTCAACAGTCTAAACACACTGTACTCTGAGCTCAACACAGTCCAAAACCACTGTACTCTGAGCTCAACACAGGCTCCAAACACACTGTACTCTGAGCTCAACACAGTCTAAACACACTGTACTCTGAGCTCAACAGTCTAAACACACTGTACTCTGAGCTCAATACAGTCCAAACACACTGTACTCTGAGCTCAACACAGTCTGAACACACTGTACTCAGAGCTCAACAGTCTAAACACACAGTACTCTGAGCTCAACAGTCTGAACACACTGTACTCTGAGCTCAATACAGTCTAAACACACTGTACTCTGAGCTCAACACAGTCTGAACACACTGTACTCTGAGCTCAACACAGTCTGAACACACTGTACTCTGAGCTCACCACAGTCTAAACACACTGTACTCTGAGCTCAACACAGTCTGAAAACACTGTACTGAGCTCAACACAGTCTAAACACACTGTACTCTGAGCTCAACACAGGGTCCAAATACACTGTACTCTGAGCTCAACACAGTCTAAACACACTGTACTCTGAGCTCAACACAGGGTCCAAACACACTGTACTCTGAGCTCAACACAGTCTAAACACACTGTACTCTCAGCTCAACACAGTCTAAACACACTGTACTGAGCTCAACACAGTCCAAACACACTGTACTCTGAGCTCAACAGTCTAAACACACTGTACTCTGAGCTCAACACAGTCTAAACACACTGTACTCTGAGCTCAACAGTCTGAACACACTGTACTCTGAGCTCAACACAGTCTAAACACATTGTACTCTGAGCTCAACACAGTCCAAACACACTGTACTCTGAGCTCAACAGTCTAAACACACTGTACTCTGAGCTCAACACAGTCTAAACACACTGTACTTAGTGTTCAACACAGTCCAAACACACTGTACTCTGAGCTCAACACAGTCTAAACACACTGTACTCTGAGCTCAACAGTCTAAACACACTGTACTCTGAGCTCAATACAGTCCAAACACACTGTACTCTGAGCTCAACACAGTCTGAACACACTGTACTCAGAGCTCAACAGTCTAAACACACAGTACTCTGAGCTCAACAGTCTGAACACACTGAACTCTGAGCTCAACACAATCTAAACACACTGTACTCTGAGCTCAACACAGTCTAAACACACTGTACTCTGAGCTCAATACAGTCTAAACACACTGTACTCTGAGCTCAACACAGGGTCCAAACACACTGTACTCTGAGCTCAACACAGTCCAAACACACTGTACTCTGAGCTCAACACAGTCTGAACACACCGTACTCTGAGCTCAACAGTCTAAACACACTGTACTCTGAGCTCAACACAGGGTCCAAACACACTGTACTCTGAGCTCAACACAGTCTAAACACACTGTACTCTGAGCTCAACACAGGGTCCAAACACACTGTACTCTGAGCTCAACACAGTCTGAACACACTGTACTCTGAGCTCACCACAGTCTAAACACACTGTACTCTGAGCTCAACACAGTCTGAAAACACTGTACTGAGCTCAACACAGTCTAAACACACTGTACTCTGAGCTCAACACAGGGTCCAAATACACTGTACTCTGAGCTCAACACAGTCTAAACACACTGTACTCTGAGCTCAACACAGGGTCCAAACACACTGTACTCTGAGCTCAACACAGTCTAAACACACTGTACTCTCAGCTCAACACAGTCTAAACACACTGTACTCTGAGCTCAACACAGTCTAAACACACTGTACTGAGCTCAACACAGTCCAAACACACTGTACTCTGAGCTCAACAGTCTAAACACACTGTACTCTGAGCTCAACACAGTCTAAACACACTGTACTCTGAGCTCAACAGTCTGAACACACTGTACTCTGAGCTCAACTCAATCTAAACACACTGAACTCTGAGCTCAACACAGGGTCCAAACACACTGTACTCTGAGCTCAACACAGTCCAAACACACTGTACTCTGAGCTCAACAGTCTAAACACACTGTACTCTGAGCTCAACACAGTCTAAACACACTGTACTCTGAGCTCAACAGTCTGAACACACTGTACTCTGAGCTCAACACAGGGTCCAAACACACTGTACTCTGAGCTCAACACAGTCCAAACACACTGTACTCTGAGCTCAACACAGTCAAAACACACTGTACTCTGAGCTCAACACAGGGTCCAAACACACTGTACTCTGAGCTCAACACAGTCCAAACACACTGTACTCTGAGCTCAACACAGTCTGAACACACTGTACTCTGAGCTCAACACAGTCTGAACACACCGTACTCTGAGCTCAACAGTCTAAACACACTGTACTCTGAGCTCAACAGTCTAAACACACTGTACTCTGAGCTCAACACAGTCTAAACACACTGTACTCTGAGCTCAACACAGGGTCCAAACACACTGTACTCTGACCTCAACACAGTCCAAACACACTGTACTCTGAGCTCAACACAGTCTGAACACACTGTACTCTGAGCTCAACAGTCTAAACACACTGTACTCTGAGCTCAACACAGGGTCCAAACACACTGTACTCTGAGCTCAACACAGTCTAAACACACTGTACTCGGAGCTCAACACAGTACAAACACACTGTACTCTGAGCTCAACACAGGGTCTAAACACACTGTACTCTGAGCTCAACACAGGGTCCAAACACACTGTACTCTGAGCTCAACACAGTCCAAACACACTGTACTCTGAGCTCAACACAGTCTAAACACACTGTACTCTGAGCTCAACACAGTCTAAATACACTGTACTCTGAGCTCAACACAGTGTGAACACACCATACTCTGAGCTCAACAGTCTAAACACACTGTACTCTGAGCTCAACACAGGGTCCAAACACACTTTACTCTGAGCTCAACACAGTCTAAACACACTGTACTCTGAGCTCAACACATGGTCCAAACACACTGTACTCTGAGCTCAACACAGTCTAAACACACTGTACTCTCAGCTCAACACAGTCTAAACACACTGTACTCTGAGCTCAACACAGTCTAAACACACTGTACTCTGAGCTCAACACAGTCCAAACACACTGTACTCGGAGCTCAACACAGTACAAACACACTGTACTCTGAGCTCAACACAGGGTCTAAACACACTGTACTCTGAGCTCAACACAGGGTCCAAACACACTGTACTCTGAGCTCAACACAGTCCAAACACACTGTACTCTGAGCTCAACACAGTCTAAACACACTGTACTCTGAGCTCAACACAGTCTAAATACAGTGTACTCTGAGCTCAACACAGTGTGAACACACCATACTCTGAGCTCAACAGTCTAAACACACTGTACTCTGAGCTCAACACAGGGTCCAAACACACTTTACTCTGAGCTCAACACAGTCTAAACACACTGTACTCTGAGCTCAACACATGGTCCAAACACACTGTACTCTGAGCTCAACACAGTCTAAACACACTGTACTCTCAGCTCAACACAGTCTAAACACACTGTACTCTGAGCTCAACACAGTCTAAACACACTGTACTCTGAGCTCAACACAGTCCAAACACACTGTACTCTGAGCTCAACAGTCTAAACACACTGTACTCTGAGCTCAACACATTCTAAACACACTGTACTCTGAGCTCAACAGTCTGAACACACTGTACTCTGAGCTCAACACAGTCCAAACACACTGTACTCTGAGCTCAACAGTCTAAACACACTGTACTCTGAGCTCAACACAGTCCAAACACACTGTACTCTGAGCTCAACACAGTCTAAACACACTGTACTCTGAGCTCAACACAGGGTCCAAACACACTGTACTCTGAGCTCAACACAGTCTAAACACACTGTACTCTGAGCTCAACAGTCTAAACACACTGTACTCTGAGCTCAATACAGTCCAAACACACTGTACTCTGAGCTCAACACAGTCCAAACACACTGTACTCTGAGCTCAACAGTCTAAACACACTGTACTCTGAGCTCAACACAGTATAAACACACTGTACTCTGAGCTCAACAGTCTGAACACACTGTACTCTGAGCTCAACACAGGGTCCAAACACACTGTACTCTGAGCTCAACACAGTCCAAACACACTGTACTCTGAGCTCAACACAGTCTAAACACACTGTACTGTGAGCTCAACAGTCTAAACACACTGTACTCTGAGCTCAACACAGGGTCCAAACACACTGTACTCTGAGCTCAACACAGTCCAAACACACTGTACTCTGAGCTCAACACAGTCTGAACACACCGTACTCTGAGCTCAACAGTCTAAACACACTGTACTCTGAGCTCAACAGTCTAAACACACTGTACTCTGAGCTCAACACAGTCTAAACACACTGTACTCTGAGCTCAACACAAGGTCCAAACACACTGTACTCTGACCTCAACACAGTCCAAACACACTGTACTCTGAGCTCAACACAGTCTGAACACACTGTACTCTGAGCTCAACAGTCTAAACACACTGTACTCTGAGCTCAACACAGGGTCCAAACACACTGTACTCTGAGCTCAACACAGTCTAAACACACTGTACTCGGAGCTCAACACAGTACAAACACACTGTACTCTGAGCTCAACACAGGGTCTAAACACACTGTACTCTGAGCTCAACACAGTCCAAACACACTGTACTCTGAGCTCAACACAGTCTGAACACACCGTACTCTAAGCTCAACAGTCTAAACACACTGTACTCTGAGCTCAACTCAGGGTCCAAACACACTGTACTCTAAGCTCAACACAGTCTAAATACACTGTACTCTGAGCTCAACACAGTCCAAACACACTGTACTCTGAGCTCAACACAGGGTCCAAACACACTGTACTCTGAGCTCAACACAGTCTAAACACACTGTACTCTGAGCTCAACACAGTACAAACACACTGTACTCTGAGCTCAACACAGGGTCTAAACACACTGTACTCTGAGTTCAACACAGTCCAAACACACTGTACTCTGAGCTCAACACAGTCTTAACACACCGTACTCTGAGCTCAACAGTCTAAACACACTGTACTCTAAGCTCAACACAGGGTCCAAACACACTGTACTCTGAGCTCAACACAGTCCAAACACACTGTACTCTGAGCTCAGCAGTCTAAACACACTGAACTCTGAGCTCAACAGTCTGAACACACTGTACTCTGAGCTCAACACAGGGTCCAAACACACTGTACTCTGAGCTCAACACAGTCCAAACACACTGTACTCTGAGCTCAACACAGTCTAAACACACTGTACTCTGAGCTCAACAGTCTAAACACACTGTACTCTGAGCTCAACACAGGGTCCAAACATACTGTACTCTGAGCTCAACACAGTCCAAACACACTGTACTCTGAGCTCAACACAGTCTGAACACACCGTACTCTGAGCTCAACAGTCTAAACACACTGTACTCTGAGCTCAACAGTCTAAACACACTGTACTCTGAGCTCAACACAGGGTCCAAACACACTGTACTCTAAGCTCAACACAGTCTAAATACACTGTACTCTGAGCTCAACACAGTCCAAACACACTGTACTCTGAGCTCAACACAGTCCAAACACACTGTACTCTGAGCTCAACAGTCTAAACACACTGTACTCTGAGCTCAACACAGGGTCCAAACACACTGTACTCTGAGCTCAACACAGTCCAAACACACTGTACTCTGAGCTCAACACAGTCTGAACACACCGTACTCTCAGCTCAACAGTCTAAACACACTGTACTCTGAGCTCAACACAGGGTCCAAACACACTGTACTCTGAGCTCAACACAGTCTAAAAACACTGTACTCTGAGCTCAACACAGTACAAACACACTGTACTCTGAGCTCAACACAGGGTCTAAACACACTGTACTCTGAGCTCAACAGTCTAAACACACTGTACTCTGAGCTCAACACAGGGTCCAAACACACTGTACTCTGAGCTCAACACAGTCTAAATACACTGTACTCTGAGCTCAACACAGTGTGAACACACCGTACTCTGAGCTCAACAGTCTAAACACACTGTACTCTGAGCTCAACACAGTCTAAATACACTGTACTCTGAGCTCAACACAGTGTGAACACACCGTACTCTGAGCTCAACAGTCTAAACACACTGTACTCTGAGTTCAACACAGGGTCCAAACACACTTTACTCTGAGCTCAACACAGTCCAAACACACTGTACTCTGAGCTCAACACAGTCCAAACACACTGTACTCTGAGCTCAACACAGTCTAAACACACTGTACTCTGAGCTCAACACAGTACAAACACACTGTACTCTGAGCTCAACACAGGGTCTAAACACACTGTACTCTGAGCTCAACACAGTCCAAACACACTGGACTCTGAGCTCAGCAGTCTAAACACACTGTACTCTGAGCTCAAAAGTCCAAACACACTGTACTCTGAGCTCAACAGTCTAAAGACACTGTACTCTGAGCTCAACACAGGGTCCAAACACACTGTACTCTGAGCTCAACACAGTCCAAACACACTGTACTCTGAGCTCAACACAGTCTAAACACACTGTACTCTGAGCTCAACAGTCTAAACACACTGTACTCTGAGCTCAACACAGGGTCCAAACACACTGTACTCTGAGCTCAACACAGTCCAAACACACTGTACTCTGAGCTCAACACAGTCTGAACACACCGTACTCTGAGCTCAACAGTCTAAACACACTGTACTCTGAGCTCAACAGTCTAAACACACTGTACTCTGAGCTCAACACAGTCTAAACACACTGTACTCTGAGCTCAACACAGGGTCCAAACACACTGTACTCTGACCTCAACACAGTCCAAACACACTGTACTCTGAGCTCAACACAGTCTGAACACACTGTACTCTGAGCTCAACAGTCTAAACACACTGTACTCTGAGCTCAACACAGGGTCCAAACACACTGTACTCTGAGCTCAACACAGTCTAAACACACTGTACTCGGAGCTCAACACAGTACAAACACACTGTACTCTGAGCTCAACACAGGGTCTAAACACAGTGTACTCTGAGCTCAACACAGTCCAAACACACTGTACTCTGAGCTCAACACAGTCTGAACACACCGTACTCTAAGCTCAACAGTCTAAACACACTGTACTCTGAGCTCAACTCAGGGTCCAAACACACTGTACTCTAAGCTCAACACAGTCTAAATACACTGTACTCTGAGCTCAACACAGTCCAAACACACTGTACTCTGAGCTCAACACAGTCCAAACACACTGTACTCTGAGCTCAACTGTCTAAACACACTGTACTCTGAGCTCAACACAGGGTCCAAACACACTGTACTCTGAGCTCAACACAGTCTGAACACACCGTACTCTGAGCTCAACAGTCTAAACACACTGTACTCTGAGCTCAACACAGGGTCCAAACACACTGTACTCTGAGCTCAACACAGTCTAAACACACTGTACTCTGAGCTCAACACAGTACAAACACACTGTACTCTGAGCTCAACACAGGGTCTAAACACACTGTACTCTGAGTTCAACACAGTCCAAACACACTGTACTCTGAGCTCAACACAGTCTTAACACACCGTACTCTGAGCTCAACCGTCTAAACACACTGTACTCTAAGCTCAACACAGGGTCCAAACACACTGTACTCTGAGCTCAACACAGTCCAAACACACTGTACTCTGAGCTCAGCAGTCTAAACACACTGAACGCTGAGCTCAACAGTCTGAACACACTGTACTCTGAGCTCAACACAGGGTCCAAACACACTGTACTCTGAGCTCAACACAGTCCAAACACACTGTACTCTGAGCTCAACACAGTCTAAACACACTGTACTCTGAGCTCAACAGTCTAAACACACTGTACTCTGAGCTCAACACAGGGTCCAAACATACTGTACTCTGAGCTCAACACAGTCCAAACACACTGTACTCTGAGCTCAACACAGTCTGAACACACCGTACTCTGAGCTCAACAGTCTAAACACACTGTACTCTGAGCTCAACAGTCTAAACACACTGTACTCTGAGCTCAACACAGGGTCCAAACACACTGTACTCTAAGCTCAACACAGTCTAAATACACTGTACTCTGAGCTCAACACAGTCCAAACACACTGTACTCTGAGCTCAACACAGTCCAAACACACTGTACTCTGAGCTCAACAGTCTAAACACACTGTACTCTGAGCTCAACACAGGGTCCAAACACACTGTACTCTGAGCTCAACACAGTCCAAACACACTGTACTCTGAGCTCAACACAGTCTGAACACACCGTACTCTCAGCTCAACAGTCTAAACACACTGTACTCTGAGCTCAACACAGGGTCCAAACACACTGTACTCTGAGCTCAACACAGTCTAAACACACTGTACTCTGAGCTCAACACAGTACAAACACACTGTACTCTGAGCTCAACACAGGGTCTAAACACACTGTACTCTGAGCTCAACAGTCTAAACACACTGTACTCTGAGCTCAACACAGGGTCCAAACACACTGTACTCTGAGCTCAACACAGTCTAAATACACTGTACTCTGAGCTCAACACAGTGTGAACACACCGTACTCTGAGCTCAACAGTCTAAACACACTGTACTCTGAGCTCAACACAGTCTAAATACACTGTACTCTGAGCTCAACACAGTGTGAACACACCGTACTCTGAGCTCAACAGTCTAAACACACTGTATTCTGAGCTCAACACAGGGTCCAAACACACTTTACTCTGAGCTCAACACAGTCCAAACACACTGTACTCTGAGCTCAACACAGTCCAAACACACTGTACTCTGAGCTCAACACAGTCTAAACACACTGTACTCTGAGCTCAACACAGTACAAACACACTGTACTCTGAGCTCAACACAGGGTCTAAACACACTGTACTCTGAGCTCAACACAGTCCAAACACACTGGACTCCGAGCTCAGCAGTCAAAACACACTGTACTCTGAGCTCAAAAGTCCAAACACACTGTACTATGAGCTCAACAGTCTAAAGACACTGTACTCTGAGCTCAACACAGGGTCCAAACACACTGTACTCTGAGCTCAACACAGTCTAAATACACTGTACTCTGAGCTCAACACAGTGTGAACACACCGTACTGTGAGCTCAACACAGTCTAAACACACTGTACTCTGAGCTCAACAGTCTAAACACACTGTACTCTGAGCTCAACACAGTCCAAACACACTGTACTCTGAGCTCAACACAGTCTAAACACACTGTACTCTGAGCTCAACACAGTCCAAACACACTGTACTCTGAACTCAACACAGTCTGAACACACTGAACTCTGAGCTCAACAGTCTAAACACACTGTACTCTGAGCTCAACACAGTCTAAACACACTGTACTCTGAGCTCAACACAGGGTCCAAACACACTGTACTCTGAGCTCAACACAGTCTAAACACACTGTACTCTGAGCTCAACAGTATAAACACACTGTACTCTGAGCTCAACACAGTCTAAACACACTGTACTCTGAGCTCAACACAGGGTCCAAACACACTGTACTCTGAGCTCAACAGTCCAAACACACTGTACTCTGAGCTCAACACAGTTCAAACACACTGTACTCTGAGCTCAACACAGTCTAAACACACTGTACTCTGAGCTCAACACAGGGTCCAAACACACTGTACTCTGAGCTCAACACAGGGTCCAAACACACTGTACTCTGAGCTCAACACAGGGTCCAAACACACTGTACTCTGAGCTCAACACAGTTCAAACACACTGTACTCTGAGCTCAACAGTTCAAACACACTGTACTCTGAGCTCAACAGTCCAAACACACTGTACTCTGAGCTCAACACAGTCCAAACACACTGTACTCTGAGCTCAACAGTCCAAACACACTGTGCTCTGAGCTCAACAGTCTGAACACACTGTACTCTGAGCTCAACACAGTCCAAACACACTGTACTCTGAGCTCAACACAGTCTAAACACACTGTACTCTGAGCTCAACACAGTCTAAACACACTGTACTCTGAGCTCAACACAGTCCAAACACACTGTACTCTGAGCTCAACAGTCTGAACACACTGTACTCTGAGCTCAACACAGTCTGAACAGTGTTCTCTGAGCTCAACACAGGGTCCAAACACACTGTACTCAGAGCTCAACACAGTCCAAACACACTGTACTCTGAGCTCAACACAGTCTAAACACACTGTACTCTGAGCTCAACTCAGGGTCCAAACACACTGTACTCTAAGCTCAACACAGTCTAAATACACTGTACTCTGAGCTCAACACAGTCCAAACACACTGTACTCTGAGCTCAACACAGTCCAAACACACTGTACTCTGAGCTCAACTGTCTAAACACACTGTACTCTGAGCTCAACACAGGGTCCAAACACACTGTACTCTGAGCTCAACACAGTCTGAACACACCGTACTCTGAGCTCAACAGTCTAAACACACTGTACTCTGAGCTCAACACAGGGTCCAAACACACTGTACTCTGAGCTCAACACAGTCTAAACACACTGTACTCTGAGCTCAACACAGTACAAACACACTGTACTCTGAGCTCAACACAGGGTCTAAACACACTGTACTCTGAGTTCAACACAGTCCAAACACACTGTACTCTGAGCTCAACACAGTCTTAACACACTGTACTCTGAGCTCAACAGTCTAAACACACTGTACTCTAAGCTCAACACAGGGTCCAAACACACTGTACTCTGAGCTCAACACAGTCCAAACACACTGTACTCTGAGCTCAGCAGTCTAAACACACTGAACGCTGAGCTCAACAGTCTGAACACACTGTACTCTGAGCTCAACACAGGGTCCAAACACACTGTACTCTGAGCTCAACACAGTCCAAACACACTGTACTCTGAGCTCAACACAGTCTAAACACACTGTACTCTGAGCTCAACAGTCTAAACACACTGTACTCTGAGCTCAACACAGGGTCCAAACATACTGTACTCTGAGCTCAACACAGTCCAAACACACTGTACTCTGAGCTCAACACAGTCTGAACACACCGTACTCTGAGCTCAACAGTCTAAACACACTGTACTCTGAGCTCAACAGTCTAAACACACTGTACTCTGAGCTCAACACAGGGTCCAAACACACTGTACTCTAAGCTCAACACAGTCTAAATACACTGTACTCTGAGCTCAACACAGTCCAAACACACTGTACTCTGAGCTCAACACAGTCCAAACACACTGTACTCTGAGCTCAACAGTCTAAACACACTGTACTCTGAGCTCAACACAGGGTCCAAACACACTGTACTCTGAGCTCAACACAGTCCAAACACACTGTACTCTGAGCTCAACACAGTCTGAACACACCGTACTCTCAGCTCAACAGTCTAAACACACTGTACTCTGAGCTCAACACAGGGTCCAAACACACTGTACTCTGAGCTCAACACAGTCTAAACACACTGTACTCTGAGCTCAACACAGTACAAACACACTGTACTCTGAGCTCAACACAGGGTCTAAACACACTGTACTCTGAGCTCAACAGTCTAAACACACTGTACTCTGAGCTTAACACAGGGTCCAAACACACTGTACTCTGAGCTCAACACAGTCTAAATACACTGTACTCTGAGCTCAACACAGTGTGAACACACCGTACTCTGAGCTCAACAGTCTAAACACACTGTACTCTGAGCTCAACACAGTCTAAATACACTGTACTTTGAGCTCAACACAGTGTGAACACACCGTACTCTGAGCTCAACAGTCTAAACACACTGTATTCTGAGCTCAACACAGGGTCCAAACACACTTTACTCTGAGCTCAACACAGTCCAAACACACTGTACTCTGAGCTCAACACAGTCCAAACACACTGTACTCTGAGCTCAACACAGTCTAAATACACTGTACTCTGAGCTCAACACAGTACAAACACACTGTACTCTGAGCTCAACACAGGGTCTAAACACACTGTACTCTGAGCTCAACACAGTCCAAACACACTGGACTCCGAGCTCAGCAGTCAAAACACACTGTACTCTGAGCTCAAAAGTCCAAACACACTGTACTCTGAGCTCAACAGTCTAAAGACACTGTACTCTGAGCTCAACACAGGGTCCAAACACACTGTACTCTGAGCTCAACACAGTCTAAATACACTGTACTCTGAGCTCAACACAGTGTGAACACACCGTACTGTGAGCTCAACACAGTCTAAACACACTGTACTCTGAGCTCAACAGTCTAAACACACTGTACTCTGAGCTCAACACAGTCCAAACACACTGTACTCTGAGCTCAACACAGTCTAAACACACTGTACTCTGAGCTCAACACAGTCCAAACACACTGTACTCTGAACTCAACACAGTCTGAACACACTGAACTCTGAGCTCAACAGTCTAAACACACTGTACTCTGAGCTCAACACAGTCTAAACACACTGTACTCTGAGCTCAACACAGGGTCCAAACACACTGTACTCTGAGCTCAACACAGTCTAAACACACTGTACTCTGAGCTCAACAGTCTAAACACACTGTACTCTGAGCTCAACACAGTCTAAACACACTGTACTCTGAGCTCAACACAGGGTCCAAACACACTGTACTCTGAGCTCAACAGTCCAAACACACTGTACTCTGAGCTCAACACAGTTCAAACACACTGTACTCTGAGCTCAACACAGTCTAAACACACTGTACTCTGAGCTCAACACAGGGTCCAAACACACTGTACTCTGAGCTCAACACAGGGTCCAAACACACTGTACTCTGAGCTCAACACAGGGTCCAAACACACTGTACTCTGAGCTCAACACAGTTCAAACACACTGTACTCTGAGCTCAACAGTTCAAACACACTGTACTCTGAGCTCAACAGTCCAAACACACTGTACTCTGAGCTCAACACAGTCCAAACACACTGTACTCTGAGCTCAACAGTCCAAACACACTGTACTCTGAGCTCAACAGTCTGAACACACTGTACTCTGAGCTCAACACAGTCCAAACACACTGTACTCTGAGCTCAACACAGTCTAAACACACTGTACTCTGAGCTCAACACAGTCTAAACACACTGTACTCTGAGCTCAACACAGTCCAAACACACTGTACTCTGAGCTCAACAGTCTGAACACACTGTACTCTGAGCTCAACACAGTCTGAACAGTGTTCTCTGAGCTCAACACAGGGTCCAAACACACTGTACTCAGAGCTCAACACAGTCCAAACACACTGTACTCTGAGCTCAACACAGTCTAAACACACTGTACTCTGAGCTCAACACAGGGTCCAAACACACTGTACTCTGAGCTCAACACAGTCCAAACACACTGTACTCTGAGCTCAACACAGTCTAAACACACTGTACTCTGAGCTCAACACAGGGTCCAAACACACTGTACTCTGAGCTCAACACAGGGTCCAAACACACTGTACTCTGAGCTCAACACAGTCCAAACACACTGTACTCTGAGCTCAACACAGTTCAAACACACTGTACTCTGAGCTCAACACATGGTCCAAACACACTGTACTCTGAGCTCAACAGTCCAAACACACTGTACTCTGAGCTCAACACAGTCTGAACAGTGTTCTCTGAGCTCAACACAGGGTCCAAACACACTGTACTCTGAGCTCAACACAGTCCAAACACACTGTACTCTGAGCTCAACACAGTCTAAACACACTGTACTCTGAGCTCAACACAGGGTCCAAACACACTGTACTCTGAGCTCAACACAGTCTAAACACACTGTACTTTGAGCTCAACAGTCCAAACACACTGTACTCTGAGCTCAACACAGTCCAAACACACTGTACTCTGAGCTCAACACAGTCTAAACACACTGCACTCTGAGCTCAACACAGGGTCCAAACACACTGTACTCTGAGCTCAACACAGGGTCCAAACACACTGTACTCTGAGCTCAACACAGTCCAAACACACTGTACTCTGAGCTCAACACAGTTCAAACACACTGTACTCTGAGCTCAACACAGGGTCCAAACACACTGTACTCTGAGCTCAACAGTCCAAACACACTGAACTCTGAGCTCAACACAGTTCAAACACACTGTACTCTCAGCTCAACACAGTCCAAACACACTGTACTCTGAGCTCAACACAGTCTAAACACACTGTACTCTGAGCTCAACACAGTCTAAACACACTGTACTCTGAACTCAACACAGGGTCCAAACACACTGTACTCTGAGCTAAACAGTCCAAACACACTGTACTCTGAGCTCAACACAGTCCAAACACACTGTACTCTGAGCTCAACACAGTCTAAACACACTGTACTCTGAGCTCAACACAGGGTCCAAACACACTGTACTCTGAGCTCAACACAGTCCAAACACACTGTACTCTGAGCTCAACACAGTTCAAACACACTGTACTCTGAGCTCAACACAGGGTCCAAACACACTGTACTCTGAGCTCAACACAGTCTGAACAGTGTTCTCTGAGCTCAACACAGGGTCCAAACACACTGTACTCTGAGCTCAACACAGTCCAAACACACTGTACTCTGAGCTCAACACAGTCCAAACACACTGTACTCTGAGCTCAACACAGTTCAAACACACTGTACTCTGAGCTCAACACAGGGTCCAAACACACTGTACTCTGAGCTCAACACAGTCTGAACAGTGTTCTCTGAGCTCAACACAGGGTCCAAACACACTGTACTCTGAGCTCAACACAGTCCAAACACACTGTACTCTGAGCTCAACACAGTCTAAACACACTGTACTCTGAGCTCAACACAGGGTCCAAACACACTGTACTCTGAGCTCAACACAGGGTCCAAACACACTGTACTCTGAGCTCAACACAGTCTAAACACACTGTACTTTGAGCTCAACAGTCCAAACACACTGTACTCTGAGCTCAACACAGGGTCTAAACACACTGTACTCTGAGCTCAACACAGTCCAAACACACTGTACTCTGAGCTCAACACAGTCTGAACACACCGTACTCTGAGCTCAACACAGTCCAAACACACTGTACTCTGAGCTCAACTGTCTAAACACACTGTACTCTGAGCTCAACACAGGGTCCAAACACACTGTACTCTGAGCTCAACACAGTCTGAACACACCGTACTCTGAGCTCAACAGTCTAAACACACTGTACTCTGAGCTCAACACAGGGTCCAAACACACTGTACTCTGAGCTCAACACAGTCTAAACACACTGTACTCTGAGCTCAACACAGTACAAACACACTGTACTCTGAGCTCAACACAGGGTCTAAACACACTGTACTCTGAGTTCAACACAGTCCAAACACACTGTACTCTGAGCTCAACACAGTCTTAACACACCGTACTCTGAGCTCAACAGTCTAAACACACTGTACTCTAAGCTCAACACAGGGTCCAAACACACTGTACTCTGAGCTCAACACAGTCCAAACACACTGTACTCTGAGCTCAGCAGTCTAAACACACTGAACTCTGAGCTCAACAGTCTGAACACACTGTACTCTGAGCTCAACACAGGGTCCAAACACACTGTACTCTGAGCTCAACACAGTCCAAACACACTGTACTCTGAGCTCAACACAGTCTAAACACACTGAACTCTGAGCTCAACAGTCTGAACACACTGTACTCTGAGCTCAACACAGGGTCCAAACACACTGTACTCTGAGCTCAACACAGTCCAAACACACTGTACTCTGAGCTCAACACAGTCTGAACACACCGTACTCTGAGCTCAACAGTCTAAACACACTGTACTCTGAGCTCAACAGTCTAAACACACTGTACTCTGAGCTCAACACAGGGTCCAAACACACTGTACTCTAAGCTCAACACAGTCTAAATACACTGTACTCTGAGCTCAACACAGTCCAAACACACTGTACTCTGAGCTCAACACAGTCCAAACACACTGTACTCTGAGCTCAACAGTCTAAACACACTGTACTCTGAGCTCAACACAGGGTCCAAACACACTGTACTCTGAGCTCAACACAGTCCAAACACACTGTACTCTGAGCTCAACACAGTCTGAACACACCGTACTCTCAGCTCAACAGTCTAAACACACTGTACTCTGAGCTCAACACAGGGTCCAAACACACTGTACTCTGAGCTCAACACAGTCTAAACACACTGTACTCTGAGCTCAACACAGTACAAACACACTGTACTCTGAGCTCAACACAGGGTCTAAACACACTGTACTCTGAGCTCAACAGTCTAAACACACTGTACTCTGAGCTCAACACAGGGTCCAAACACACTGTACTCTGAGCTCAACACAGTCTAAATACACTGTACTCTGAGCTCAACACAGTGTGAACACACCGTACTCTGAGCTCAACAGTCTAAACACACTGTACTCTGAGCTCAACACAGTCTAAATACACTGTACTCTGAGCTCAACACAGTGTGAACACACCGTACTCTGAGCTCAACAGTCTAAACACACTGTACTCTGAGCTCAACACAGGGTCCAAACACACTTTACTCTGAGCTCAACACAGTCCAAACACACTGTACTCTGAGCTCAACACAGTCCAAACACACTGTACTCTGAGCTCAACACAGTCTAAACACACTGTACTCTGAGCTCAACACAGTACAAACACACTGTACTCTGAGCTCAACACAGGGTCTAAACACACTGTACTCTGAGCTCAACACAGTCCAAACACACTGGACTCTGAGCTCAGCAGTCTAAACACACTGTACTCTGAGCTCAAAAGTCCAAACACACTGTACTCTGAGCTCAACAGTCTAAAGACACTGTACTCTGAGCTCAACACAGGGTCCAAACACACTGTACTCTGAGCTCAACACAGTCTAAATACACTGTACTCTGAGCTCAACACAGTGTGAACACACTGAACTCTGAGCTCAACACAGGGTCCAAACACACTGTACTCTGAGCTCAACACAATCTAAACACACTGTACCCTGAGCTCAACAGTCTAAACACACTGTACTCTGAGCTCAACACAGTCTAAACACACTGTACTCTGAGCTCAACACAGGGTCCAAACACACTGTACTCTGAGCTCAACAGTCCAAACACACTGTACTCTGAGCTCAACACAGGGTCCAAACACACTGTACTCTGAGCTCAACAGTCCAAACACACTGTACTCTGAGCTCAACACAGTCCAAACACACTGTACTCTGAGCTCAACACAGTCTAAACACACTGTACTCTGAGCTCAACACAGGGTCCAAACACACTGTACTCTGAGCTCAACACAGGGTCCAAACACACTGTACTCTGAGCTCAACACAGGGTCCAAACACACTGTACTCTGAGCTCAACACAGTTCAAACACACTGTACTCTGAGCTCAACAGTTCAAACACACTGTACTCTGAGCTCAACAGTCCAAACACACTGTACTCTGAGCTCAACACAGTCCAAACACACTGTACTCTGAGCTCAACAGTTCAAACACACTGTACTCTGAGCTCAACAGTCCAAACACACTGTACTCTGAGCTCAACAGTCTGAACACACTGTACTCTGAGCTCAACACAGTCTAAACACACTGTACTCTGAGCTCAACACAGTCCAAACACACTGTACTCTGAGCTCAACACAGTCTAAACACACTGTACTCTGAGCTGAACACAGTCTAAACACACTGTACTCTGAGCTCAACACAGTCCAAACACACTGTACTCTGAGCTCAACAGTCTGAACACACTGTACTCTGAGCTCAACACAGTCTGAACAGTGTTCTCTGAGCTCAACACAGGTCCAAACACACTGTACTCAGAGCTCAACACAGTCCAAACACACTGTACTCTGAGCTCAACACAGTCTAAACACACTGTACTCTGAGCTCAACACAGGGTCCAAACACACTGTACTCTGAGCTCAACACAGTCCAAACACACTGTACTCTGAGCTCAACACAGTCTAAACACACTGTACTCTGAGCTCAACACAGGGTCCAAACACACTGTACTCTGAGCTCAACACAGGGTCCAAACACACTGTACTCTGAGCTCAACACAGTCCAAACACACTGTACTCTGAGCTCAACACAGTTCAAACACACTGTACTCTGAGCTCAACACATGGTCCAAACACACTGTACTCTGAGCTCAACAGTCCAAACACACTGTACTCTGAGCTCAACACAGTCTGAACAGTGTTCTCTGAGCTCAACACAGGGTCCAAACACACTGTACTCTGAGCTCAACACAGTCCAAACACACTGTACTCTGAGCTCAACACAGTCTAAACACACTGTACTCTGAGCTCAACACAGGGTCCAAACACACTGTACTCTGAGCTCAACACAGTCTAAACACACTGTACTTTGAGCTCAACAGTCCAAACACACTGTACTCTGAGCTCAACACAGTCCAAACACACTGTACTCTGAGCTCAACACAGTCTAAACACACTGCACTCTGAGCTCAACACAGGGTCCAAACACACTGTACTCTGAGCTCAACACAGGGTCCAAACACACTGTACTCTGAGCTCAACACAGTCCAAACACACTGTACTCTGAGCTCAACACAGTTCAAACACACTGTACTCTGAGCTCAACACAGGGTCCAAACACACTGTACTCTGAGCTCAACAGTCCAAACACACTGTACTCTGAGCTCAACACAGTTCAAACACACTGTACTCTCAGCTCAACACAGTCCAAACACACTGTACTCTGAGCTCAACACAGTCTAAACACACTGTACTCTGAGCTCAACACAGTCTAAACACACTGTACTCTGAACTCAACACAGGGTCCAAACACACTGTACTCTGAGCTCAACAGTCCAAACACACTGTACTCTGAGCTCAACACAGTCCAAACACACTGTACTCTGAGCTCAACACAGTCTAAACACACTGTACTCTGAGCTCAACACAGGGTCCAAACACACTGTACTCTGAGCTCAACACAGGGTACAAACACACTGTACTCTGAGCTCAACACAGTTCAAACACACTGTACTCTGAGCTCAACACAGGGTCCAAACACACTGTACTCTGAGCTCAACACAGTTCAAACACACTGTACTCTGAGCTCAACACAGGGTCCAAACACACTGTACTCTGAGCTCAACACAGTCTGAACAGTGTTCTCTGAGCTCAACACAGGGTCCAAACACACTGTACTCTGAGCTCAACACAGTCCAAACACACTGTACTCTGAGCTCAACACAGTCTAAACACACTGTACTCTGAGCTCAACACAGGGTCCAAACACACTGTACTCTGAGCTCAACACAGTCTAAACACACTGTACTTTGAGCTCAACAGTCCAAACACACTGTACTCTGAGCTCAACACAGGGTCCAAACACACTGTACTCTGAGCTCAACAGTCCAAACACACTGTACTCTGAGCTCAACACAGGGTCCAAACACACTGTACTCTGAGCTCAACACAGGGTCCAAACACACTGTACTCTGAGCTCAACACAGTCCAAACACACTGTACTCTGAGCTCAACACAGTTCAAACACACTGTATTCTGAGCTCAACACAGGGTCCAAACACACTGTACTCTGAGCTCAACAGTCCAAACACACTGTACTCTGAGCTCAACACAGTTCAAACACACTGTACTCTCAGCTCAACACAGTCCAAACACACTGTACTCTGAGCTCAACACATTTCAAACACACTGTACTCTGAGCTCAACAGTCCAAACACACTGTACTCTGAGCTCAACACAGTTCAAACACACTGTACTCTGAGCTCAACACAGTCCAAACACACTGTACTCTGAGCTCAACACAGTTCAAACACACTGTACTCTGAGCTCAACACAGGGTCCAAACACACTGTATCTGAGCTCAACACAGTCTAAACACACTGTACTTTGAGCTCAACAGTCCAAACACACTGTACTCTGAGCTCAACACAGTCCAAACACACTGTACTCTGAGCTCAACACAGGGTCCAAACACACTGTACTCTGAGCTCAACACAGGGTCCAAACACACTGTACTCTGAGCTCAACACAGTCCAAACACACTGTACTCTGAGCTCAACACAGTTCAAACACACTGTTCTCTGAGCTCAACACAGGGTCCAAACACACTGTACTCTGAGCTCAACAGTCCAAACACACTGTACTCTGATCTCAACACAGTCCAAACACACTGTACTCTGAGCTCAACACAGTCTAAACACACTGTACTCTGAGCTCAACACAGGGTCCAAACACACTGTACTCTGAGCTCAACACAGGGTCCAAACACACTGTACTCTGAGCTCAACACAGTCCAAACACACTGTACTCTGAGCTCAACACAGTTCAAACACACTGTACTCTGAGCTCAACACAGGGTCCAAACACACTGTACTCTGAGCTCAACAGTCCAAACACACTGTACTCTGAGCTCAACACAGTTCAAACACACTGTACTCTGAGCTCAACACAGTCCAAACACACTGCACTCTGAGCTCAACACAGTCTAAACACACTGTACTCTGAACTCAACACAGGGTCCAAACACACTGTACTCTGAGCTCAACAGTCCAAACACACTGTACTCTGAGCTCAACAGTCCAAACACACTGTACTCTGAGCTCAACACAGTCTGAACAGTGTTCTCTGAGCTCAACACAGGGTCCAAACACACTGTACTCTGAGCTCAACACAGTCCAAACACACTGTACTCTGAGCTCAACACAGGGTCCAAACACACTGTACTCTGAGCTCAACAGTCCAAACACACTGTACTCTGAGCTCAACACAGTCTAAACACACTGTACTTTGAGCTCAACAGTCCAAACACACTGTACTCTGAGCTCAACACAGTCCAAACACACAGTACTCTGAGCTCAACACAGTCTAAACACACTGTACTCTGAGCTCAACACAGTCTAAATACACTGTACTCTGTGCTCAACACAGTCTAAACACACTGTACTTTGAGCTCAACAGTCCAAACACACTGTACTCTGAGCTCAACACAGTCCAAACACACTGTACTCTGAGCTCAACACAGTCTAAACACACTGTACTCTGAGCTCAACACAGGGTCCAAACACACTGTACCCTGAGCTCAACACAGTCCAAACACACTGTACTCTGAGCTCAACACAGTTCAAACACACTGTACTCTGAGCTCAACAGTCCAAACACACTGTACTCTGAGCTCAACACAGTTCAAACACACTGTACTCTGAGCTCAACACAGTCCAAACACACTGTACTCTGAGCTCAACACAGGGTCCAAACACACTGTACTCTGAGCTCAACAGTCCAAACACACTGTACTCTGAGCTCAACACAGTCCAAACACACTGTACTCTGAGCTCAACACAGTCCAAACACACTGTACTCTGAGCTCAACACAGTTCAAACACACTGTACTCTGAGCTCAACACAGGGTCCAAACACACTGTACTCTGAGCTCAACAGTCCAAACACACTGTACTCTGAGCTCAACACAGTTCAAACACACTGTACTCTGAGCTCAACACAGTCCAAACACACTGTACTCTGAGCTCAACACAGGGTCCAAACACACTGTACTCTGAGCTCAACAGTCCAAACACACTGTACTCTGAGCTCAACACAGTCTGAACAGTGTTCTCTGAGCTCAACACAGGGTCCAAACACACTGTACTCTGAGCTCAACACAGTCCAAACACACTGTTCTCTGAGCTCAACACAGTCCAAACACACTGTACTCTGAGCTCAACACAGTCTAAACACACTGTACTCTGAGCTCAACACAGGGTCCAAACACACTGTACTCTGAGCTCAACACAGGGTCCAAACACACTGTACTCTGAGCTCAACACAGTCCAAACACACTGTACTCTGAGCTCAACACAGTTCAAACACACTGTACTCTGAGCTCAACACAGGGTCCAAACACACTGTACTCTGAGCTCAACACAGGGTCCAAACACACTGTACTCTGAGCTCAACACAATCTAAACACACTGTACTCTGAGCTCAACACAGTCTAAACACACTGTACTCTGAGCTCAACACAGGGTCCAATTACACTGTACTCTGAGCTCAACACAGTCTAAACACACTGTACTTTGAGCTCAACAGTCCAAACACACTGTACTCTGAGCTCAACACAGTCCAAACACACTGTACTCTGAGCTCAACACAGTCTAAACACACTGTACTCTGAGCTCAACACAGGGTCCAAACACACTGTACTCTGAGCTCAACACAGTCCAAACACACTGTACTCTGAGCTCAACACAGTTCAAACACACTGTACTCTGAGCTCAACACAGGGTCCAAACACACTGTACTCTGAGCTCAACAGTCCAAACACACTGTACTCTGAGCTCAACACAGTTCAAACACACTGTACTCTGAGCTCAACACAGTCTAAACACACTGTACTCTGAGCTCAACACAGTCTAAACACACTGTACTCTGAGCTCAACACAGGGTCCAAACACACTGTACTCTGAGCTCAACAGTATAAACACACTGTACTCTGAGCTCAACACAGTTCAAACACACTGCACTCTGAGCTCAACAGTCTGAACACACTGTACTCTGAGCTCAACACAGTCTAAACACACTGTACTCTGAGCTCAACAGTCTAAACACACTGTACTCTGAGCTCAACACAGGGTCCAAACACACTGCACTCTGAGCTCAACAGTCCAAACACACTGTACTCTGAGCTCAACAGTCCAAACACACTGTACTCTGAGCTCAACACAGGGTCCAAACACACTGTACTCTGAGCTCAACACAGTCTGAACAGTGTTCTCTGAGCTCAACACAGGGTCCAAACACACTGTACTCTGAGCTCAACACAGTCCAAACACACTGTACTCTGAGCTCAACACAGTTCAAACACACTGTACTCTGAGCTCAACACAGTCTAAACACACTGTACTCTGAGCTCAACACAGTCTAAACACACTGTACTTTGAGCTCAACAGTCCAAACACACTGTACTCTGAGCTCAACACAGTCCAAACACACTGTACTCTGAGCTCAACACAGTCTAAACACACTGTACTCTGAGCTCAACACAGGGTCCAAACACACTGTACTCTGAGCTCAACACAGTCCAAACACACTGTACTCTGAGCTCAACACAGTTCAAACACACTGTACTCTGAGCTCAACACAGGGTCCAAACACACTGTACTCTGAGCTCAACAGTCCAAACACACTGTACTCTGAGCTCAACACAGTCTGAACAGTGTTCTCTGAGCTCAACACAGGGTCCAAACACACTGTACTCTGAGCTCAACACAGTCCAAACACACTGTACTCTGAGCTCAACACAGTCTAAACACACTGTACTCTGAGCTCAACACAGTCCAAACACACTGTACTCTGAGCTCAACACAGTCTGAACACACTGTACTCTAAGCTCAACACAGGGTCCAAACACACTGTACACTGAGCTCAACACAGTCTAAACACATTGTACTCTGAGCTCAACACAGTCCAAACACACTGTACTCTGAGCTCAACAGTCTAAACACACTTTACTCTGAGCTCAACACAGGGTCCAAACACACTGTACTCTGAGCTCAACACAGTCCAAACACACTGTACTCTGAGCTCAACACAGTCCAAACACACTGTACTCTGAGCTCAACACAGTCTAAACACACTGTACTCTGAGCTCAACACAGGGTCCAAACACACTGTACTCTGAGCTCAACACAGGGTCCAAACACACTGTACTCTGAGCTCAACACAGTCCAAACACACTGTACTCTGAGCTCAACACAGTTCAAACACACTGTACTCTGAGCTCAACACAGGGTCCAAACACACTGTACTCTGAGCTCAACACAGGGTCCAAACACACTGTACTCTGAGCTCAACACAATCTAAACACACTGTACTCTGAGCTCAACACAGTCTAAACACACTGTACTCTGAGCTCAACACAGGGTCCAATTACACTGTACTCTGAGCTCAACACAGTCTAAACACACTGTACTTTGAGCTCAACAGTCCAAACACACTGTACTCTGAGCTCAACACAGTCCAAACACACTGTACTCTGAGCTCAACACAGTCTAAACACACTGTACTCTGAGCTCAACACAGGGTCCAAACACACTGTACTCTGAGCTCAACACAGTCCAAACACACTGTACTCTGAGCTCAACACAGTTCAAACACACTGTACTCTGAGCTCAACACAGGGTCCAAACACACTGTACTCTGAGCTCAACAGTCCAAACACACTGTACTCTGAGCTCAACACAGTTCAAACACACTGTACTCTGAGCTCAACACAGTCTAAACACACTGTACTCTGAGCTCAACACAGTCTAAACACACTGTACTCTGAGCTCAACACAGGGTCCAAACACACTGTACTCTGAGCTCAACAGTATAAACACACTGTACTCTGAGCTCAACACAGTTCAAACACACTGCACTCTGAGCTCAACAGTCTGAACACACTGTACTCTGAGCTCAACACAGTCTAAACACACTGTACTCTGAGCTCAACAGTCTAAACACACTGTACTCTGAGCTCAACACAGGGTCCAAACACACTGCACTCTGAGCTCAACAGTCCAAACACACTGTACTCTGAGCTCAACAGTCCAAACACACTGTACTCTGAGCTCAACACAGGGTCCAAACACACTGTACTCTGAGCTCAACACAGTCTGAACAGTGTTCTCTGAGCTCAACACAGGGTCCAAACACACTGTACTCTGAGCTCAACACAGTCCAAACACACTGTACTCTGAGCTCAACACAGTTCAAACACACTGTACTCTGAGCTCAACACAGTCTAAACACACTGTACTCTGAGCTCAACACAGTCTAAACACACTGTACTTTGAGCTCAACAGTCCAAACACACTGTACTCTGAGCTCAACACAGTCCAAACACACTGTACTCTGAGCTCAACACAGTCTAAACACACTGTACTCTGAGCTCAACACAGGGTCCAAACACACTGTACTCTGAGCTCAACACAGTCCAAACACACTGTACTCTGAGCTCAACACAGTTCAAACACACTGTACTCTGAGCTCAACACAGGGTCCAAACACACTGTACTCTGAGCTCAACAGTCCAAACACACTGTACTCTGAGCTCAACACAGTTCAAACACACTGAACTCTGAGCTCAACACAGTCCAAACACACTGTACTCTGAGCTCAACACAGGGTCCAAACACACTGTACTCTGAGCTCAACAGTCCAAACACACTGTACTCTGAGCTCAACACAGTCCAAACACACTGTACTCTGAGCTCAACACAGTCCAAACACACTGTACTCTGAGCTCAACACAGTTCAAACACACTGTACTCTGAGCTCAACACAGGGTCCAAACACACTGTACTCTGAGCTCAACAGTCCAAACACACTGTACTCTGAGCTCAACACAGTTCAAACACACTGTACTCTGAGCTCAACACAGTCCAAACACACTGTACTCTGAGCTCAACACAGGGTCCAAACACACTGTACTCTGAGCTCAACACAGTCCAAACACACTGTACTCTGAGCTCAACACAGGGTCCAAACACACTGTACTCTGAGCTCAACAGTCCAAACACACTGTACTCTGAGCTCAACACAGTCTGAACAGTGTTCTCTGAGCTCAACACAGGGTCCAAACACACTGTACTCTGAGCTCAACACAGTCCAAACACACTGTACTCTGAGCTCAACACAGTCTAAACACACTGTACTCTGAGCTCAACACAGTCCAAACACACTGTACTCTGAGCTCAACACAGTCTAAACACACTGTACTCTGAGCTCAACACAGGGTCCAAACACACTGTACTCTGAGCTCAACACAGGGTCCAAACACACTGTACTCTGAGCTCAACACAGTCCAAACACACTGTACTCTGAGCTCAACACAGTTCAAACACACTGTACTCTGAGCTCAACACAGGGTCCAAACACACTGTACTCTGAGCTCAACACAGGGTCCAAACACACTGTACTCTGAGCTCAACACAATCTAAACACACTGTACTCTGAGCTCAACACAGTCTAAACACACTGTACTCTGAGCTCAACACAGGGTCCAATTACACTGTACTCTGAGCTCAACACAGTCTAAACACACTGTACTTTGAGCTCAACAGTCCAAACACACTGTACTCTGAGCTCAACACAGTCCAAACACACTGTACTCTGAGCTCAACACAGTCTAAACACACTGTACTCTGAGCTCAACACAGGGTCCAAACACACTGTACTCTGAGCTCAACACAGTCCAAACACACTGTACTCTGAGCTCAACACAGTTCAAACACACTGTACTCTGAGCTCAACACAGGGTCCAAACACACTGTACTCTGAGCTCAACAGTCCAAACACACTGTACTCTGAGCTCAACATAGTTCAAACACACTGTACTCTGAGCTCAACACAGTCTAAACACACTGTACTCTGAGCTCAACACAGGGTCCAAACACACTGTACTCTGAGCTCAACACAGTCTAAACACACTGTACTCTGAGCTCAACACAGGGTCCAAACACACTGTACTCTGAGCTCAACAGTATAAACACACTGTACTCTGAGCTCAACACAGTTCAAACACACTGCACTCTGAGCTCAACAGTCTGAACACACTGTACTCTGAGCTCAACACAGTCTAAACACACTGTACTCTGAGCTCAACAGTCTAAACACACTGTACTCTGAGCTCAACACAGGGTCCAAACACACTGCACTCTGAGCTCAACAGTCCAAACACACTGTACTCTGAGCTCAACAGTCCAAACACACTGTACTCTGAGCTCAACACAGGGTCCAAACACACTGTACTCTGAGCTCAACACAGTCTGAACAGTGTTCTCTGAGCTCAACACAGGGTCCAAACACACTGTACTCTGAGCTCAACACAGTCCAAACACACTGTACTCTGAGCTCAACACAGTTCAAACACACTGTACTCTGAGCTCAACACAGGGTCCAAACACACTGTACTCTGAGCTCAACAATCCAAACACACTGTACTCTGAGCTCAAAACAGTCTGAACATTGTTCTCTGAGCTCAACACAGGGTCCAAACACACTGTACTCTGAGCTCAACACAGTCCAAACACACTGTACTCTGAGCTCAACACAGTCTAAACACACTGTACTCTGAGCTCAACACAGGGTCCAAACACACTGTACTCTGAGCTCAACACAGTCTAAACACACTGTACTTTGAGCTCAACAGTCCAAACACACTGTACTCTGAGCTCAACACAGTCCAAACACACTGTACTCTGAGCTCAACACAGGGTCCAAACACACTGTACTCTGAGCTCAACAGTCCAAACACACTGTACTCTGAGCTCAACACAGTTCAAACACACTGTACTCTGAGCTCAACACAGTCCAAACACACTGTACTCTGAGCTCAACACAGGGTCCAAACACACTGTACTCTGAGCTCAACAGTCCAAACACACTGTACTCTGAGCTCAACACAGTCTGAACAGTGTTCTCTGAGCTCAACACAGGGTCCAAACACACTGTACTCTGAGCTCAACACAGTCCAAACACACTGTACTCTGAGCTCAACACAGTCTAAACACACTGTACTCTGAGCTCAACAGTCCAAACACACTGTACTCTGAGCTCAACACAGTCTAAACACACTGTACTCTGAGCTCAACACAGGGTCCAAACACACTGTTCTCTGAGCTCAACACAGTCCAAACACACTGTACTCTGAGCTCAACACAGTTCAAACACACTGTACTCTGAGCTCAACACAGGGTCCAAACACACTGTACTCTGAGCTCAACAGTCCAAACACACTGTACTCTGAGCTCAACACAGGGTCCAAACACACTGTACTCTGAGCTCAACACAGGGTCCAAACACACTGTACTCTGAGCTCAACACAGTCAAAACACACTGTACTCTGAGCTCAACACAGGGTCCAAACACACTGTACTCTGAGCTCAACACAGTCTAAACACACTGTACTTTGAGCTCAACAGTCCAAACACACTGTACTCTGAGCTCAACACAGTCCAAACACACTGTACTCTGAGCTCAACACAGGGTCCAAACACACTGTACTCTGAGCTCAACACAGTCTAAACACACTGTACTTTGAGCTCAACAGTCCAAACACACTGTACTCTGAGCTCAACACAGTCCAAACACACTGTACTCTGAGCTCAACACAGTCTAAACACACTGTACTCTGAGCTCAACACAGGGTCCAAACACACTGTACTCTGAGCTCAACACAGGGTCCAAACACACTGTACTCTGAGCTCAACACAATCCAAACACACTGTACTCTGAGCTCAACACAGTTCAAACACACTGTACTCTGAGCTCAACACAGGGTCCAAACACACTGTACTCTGAGCTCAACAGTCCAAACACACTGTACTCTGAGCTCAACACAGTTCAAACACACTGTACTCTGAGCTCAACACAGTCCAAACACACTGTACTCTGAGCTCAACACAGGGTCCAAACACACTGTACTCTGAGCTCAACAGTCCAAACACACTGTACTCTGAGCTCAACACAGTCTGAACAGTGTTCTCTGAGCTCAACACAGGGTCCAAACACACTGTACTCTGAGCTCAACACAGTCCAAACACACTGTACTCTGAGCTCAACACAGTCTAAACACACTGTACTCTGAGCTCAACACAGTCCAAACACACTGTACTCTGAGCTCAACACAGTCTAAACACACTGTACTCTGAGCTCAACACAGTCTAAACACACTGTACTCTGAGCTCAACACAGTCCAAACACACTGTTCTCTGAGCTCAACACAGTCCAAACACACTGTACTCTGAGCTCAACACAGGGTCCAAACACACTGTACTCTGAGCTCAACAGTCCAAACACACTGTACTCTGAGCTCAACACAGGGTCCAAACACACTGTACTCTGAGCTCAACACAGGGTCCAAACACACTGTACTCTGAGCTCAACACAGTCTAAACACACTGTACTCTGAGCTCAACACAGGGTCCAAACACACTGTACTCTGAGCTCAACACAGTCTAAACACACTGTACTTTGAGCTCAACAGTCCAAACACACTGTACTCTGAGCTCAACACAGTCCAAACACACTGTACTCTGAGCTCAACACAGTCTAAACACACTGTACTCTGAGCTCAACACAGGGTCCAAACACACTGTACTCTGAGCTCAACACAGTCTAAACACACTGTACTTTGAGCTCAACAGTCCAAACACACTGTACTCTGAGCTCAACACAGTCCAAACACACTGTACTCTGAGCTCAACACAGTCTAAACACACTGTACTCTGAGCTCAACACAGGGTCCAAACACACTGTACTCTGAGCTCAACACAGGGTCCAAACACACTGTACTCTGAGCTCAACACAGTCCAAACACACTGTACTCTGAGCTCAACACAGTTCAAACACACTGTACTCTGAGCTCAACACAGGGTCCAAACACACTGTACTCTGAGCTCAACAGTCCAAACACACTGTACTCTGAGCTCAACACAGTCCAAACACACTGTACTCTGAGCTCAACACAGGGTCCAAACACACTGTACTCTGAGCTCAACAGTCCAAACACACTGTACTCTGAGCTCAACACAGTCTGAACAGTGTTCTCTGAGCTCAACACAGGGTCCAAACACACTGTACTCTGAGCTCAACACAGTCCAAACACACTGTACTCTGAGCTCAACACAGTCTAAACACACTGTACTCTGAGCTCAACACAGTCCAAACACACTGTACTCTGAGCTCAACACAGTCTAAACACACTGTACTCTGAGCTCAACACAGGGTCCAAACACACTGTACTCTGAGCTCAACACAGTCCAAACACACTGTACTCTGAGCTCAACACAGTTCAAACACACTGTACTCTGAGCTCAACACAGGGTCCAAACACACTGTACTCTGAGCTCAACAGTCCAAACACACTGTACTCTGAGCTCAACACAGGGTCCAAACACACTGTACTCTGAGCTCAACACAGGGTCCAAACACACTGTACTCTGAGCTCAACACAGTCTAAACACACTGTACTCTGAGCTCAACACAGGGTCCAAACACACTGTACTCTGAGCTCAACACAGTCTAAACACACTGTACTTTGAGCTCAACAGTCCAAACACACTGTACTCTGAGCTCAACACAGTCCAAACACACTGTACTCTGAGCTCAACACAGTCTAAACACACTGTACTCTGAGCTCAACACAGGGTCCAAACACACTGTACTCTGAGCTCAACACAGGGTCCAAACACACTGTACTCTGAGCTCAACACAATCCAAACACACTGTACTCTGAGCTCAACACAGTTCAAACACACTGTACTCTGAGCTCAACACAGGGTCCAAACACACTGTACTCTGAGCTCAACACAGGGTCCAAACACACTGTACTCTGAGCTCAACACAGTCTAAACACACTGTACTCTGAGCTCAACACAGGGTCCAAACACACTGTACTCTGAGCTCAACAGTCTAAACACACTGTACTCTGAGCTCAACGCAGTTCAAACACACTGCACTCTGAGCTCAACAGTCTGAACACACTGTACTCTGAGCTCAACACAGTCTAAACACACTGTACTCTGAGCTCAACAGTCTAAACACACTGTACTCTGAGCTCAACACAGTCTAAACACACTGTACTCTGAGCTCAACACAGGGTCCAAACACACTGCACTCTGAGCTCAACAGTCCAAACACACTGTACTCTGAGCTCAACAGTCCAAACACACTGTACTCTGAGCTCAACACAGGGTCCAAACACACTGTACTCTGAGCTCAACAGTCCAAACACACTGTACTCTGAGCTCAACACAGTCCAAACATACTGTACTCTGAGCTCAACACAGGGTCCAAACACACTGTACTCTGAGCTCAACACAGTTCAAACACACTGTACTCTGAGCTCAACACAGGGTCCAAACACACTGTACTCTGAGCTCAACAGTCCAAACACACTGTACTCTGAGCTCAACACAGGGTCCAAACACACTGTACTCTGAGCTCAACACAGGGTCCAAACACACTGTACTCTGAGCTCAACACAGTCAAAACACACTGTACTCTGAGCTCAACACAGGGTCCAAACACACTGTACTCTGAGCTCAACACAGTCTAAACACACTGTATTTTGAGCTCAACAGTCCAAACACACTGTACTCTGAGCTCAACACAGTCCAAACACACTGTACTCTGAGCTCAACACAGGGTCCAAACACACTGTACTCTGAGCTCAACACAGTCTAAACACACTGTACTTTGAGCTCAACAGTCCAAACACACTGTACTCTGAGCTCAACACAGTCCAAACACACTGTACTCTGAGCTCAACACAGTCTAAACACACTGTACTCTGAGCTCAACACAGGGTCCAAACACACTGTACTCTGAGCTCAACACAGGGTCCAAACACACTGTACTCTGAGCTCAACACAATCCAAACACACTGTACTCTGAGCTCAACACAGTTCAAACACACTGTACTCTGAGCTCAACACAGGGTCCAAACACACTGTACTCTGAGCTCAACAGTCCAAACACACTGTACTCTGAGCTCAACACAGTTCAAACACACTGTACTCTGAGCTCAACACAGTCCAAACACACTGTACTCTGAGCTCAACACAGGGTCCAAACACACTGTACTCTGAGCTCAACACAGGGTCCAAACACACTGTACTCTGAGCTCAACACAATCCAAACACACTGTACTCTGAGCTCAACACAGTTCAAACACACTGTACTCTGAGCTCAACACAGGGTCCAAACACACTGTACTCTGAGCTCAACACAGTCTAAACACACTGTACTCTGAGCTCAACACAGGGTCCAAACACACTGTACTCTGAGCTCAACAGTCTAAACACACTGTACTCTGAGCTCAACGCAGTTCAAACACACTGCACTCTGAGCTCAACAGTCTGAACACACTGTACTCTGAGCTCAACACAGTCTAAACACACTGTACTCTGAGCTCAACAGTCTAAACACACTGTACTCTGAGCTCAACACAGTCTAAACACACTGTACTCTGAGCTCAACACAGTCCAAACACACTGTACTCTGAGCTCAACACAGTCTAAACACACTGTACTCTGAGCTCAACAGTCCAAACACACTGTACTCTGAGCTCAACACAGGGTCCAAACACACTGTACTCTGAGCTCAACAGTCCAAACACACTGTACTCTGAGCTCAACACAGTCCAAACATACTGTACTCTGAGCTCAACACAGGGTCCAAACACACTGTACTCTGAGCTCAACACAGTCCAAACACACTGTACTCTGAGCTCAACACAGGGTCCAAACACACTGTACTCTGAGCTCAACACAGTCTAAACACACTGTACTCTGAGCTCAACACAGGGTCCAAACACACTGTTCTCTGAGCTCAACACAGTCCAAACACACTGTACTCTGAGCTCAACACAGTTCAAACACACTGTACTCTGAGCTCAACACAGGGTCCAAACACACTGTACTCTGAGCTCAACAGTCCAAACACACTGTACTCTGAGCTCAACACAGGGTCCAAACACACTGTACTCTGAGCTCAACACAGGGTCCAAACACACTGTACTCTGAGCTCAACACAGTCAAAACACACTGTACTCTGAGCTCAACACAGGGTCCAAACACACTGTACTCTGAGCTCAACACAGTCTAAACACACTGTACTTTGAGCTCAACAGTCCAAACACACTGTACTCTGAGCTCAACACAGTCCAAACACACTGTACTCTGAGCTCAACACAGTCTAAACACACTGTACTCTGAGCTCAACACAGGGTCCAAACACACTGTACTCTGAGCTCAACACAGGGTCCAAACACACTGTACTCTGAGCTCAACACAGGGTCCAAACACACTGTACTCTGAGCTCAATAGTCCAAACACACTGTACTCTGAGCTCAACACAGGGTCCAAACACACTGTACTCTGAGCTCAACACAGGGTCCAAACACACTGTACTCTGAGCTCAACACAGTCAAAACACACTGTACTCTGAGCTCAACACAGGGTCCAAACACACTGTACTCTGAGCTCAACACAGTCTAAACACACTGTACTTTGAGCTCAACAGTCCAAACACACTGTACTCTGAGCTCAACACAGTCCAAACACACTGTACTCTGAGCTCAACACAGTCTAAACACACTGTACTCTGAGCTCAACACAGGGTCCAAACACACTGTACTCTGAGCTCAACACAGGGTCCAAACACACTGTACTCTGAGCTCAACACAGGGTCCAAACACACTGTACTCTGAGCTCAACAGTCCAAACACACTGTACTCTGAGCTCAACACAGGGTCCAAACACACTGTACTCTGAGCTCAACACAGTCAAAACACACTGTACTCTGAGCTCAACACAGGGTCCAAACACACTGTACTCTGAGCTCAACACAGTCTAAACACACTGTACTTTGAGCTCAACAGTCCAAACACACTGTACTCTGAGCTCAACACAGTCCAAACACACTGTACTCTGAGCTCAACACAGTCTAAACACACTGTACTCTGAGCTCAACACAGGGTCCAAACACACTGTACTCTGAGCTCAACACAGGGTCCAAACACACTGTACTCTGAGCTCAACACAATCCAAACACACTGTACTCTGAGCTCAACACAGTTCAAACACACTGTACTCTGAGCTCAACACAGGGTCCAAACACACTGTACTCTGAGCTCAACAGTCCAAACACACTGTACTCTGAGCTCAACACAGTTCAAACACACTGTACTCTGAGCTCAACACAGTCCAAACACACTGTACTCTGAGCTCAACACAGGGTCCAAACACACTGTACTCTGAGCTCAACAGTCCAAACACACTGTACTCTGAGCTCAACACAGTCTGAACACACTGTACTCTGAGCTCAACACAGGGTCCAAACACACTGTACTCTGAGCTCAACACAGTCTAAACACACTGTACTCTGAGCTCAACACAGTCTAAACACACTGTACTTTGAGCTCAACAGTCCAAACACACTGTACTCTGAGCTCAACACAGTTCAAACACACTGTACTCTGAGCTCAACGCAGTTCAAACACACTGCACTCTGAGCTCAACAGTCTGAACACACTGTACTCTGAGCTCAACACAGTCCAAACACACTGTACTCTGAGCTCAACAGTCCAAACACACTGTACTCTGAGCTCAACACAGGGTCCAAACACACTGTACTCTGAGCTCAACAGTCCAAACACACTGTACTCTGAGCTCAACACAGTCCAAACATACTGTACTCTGAGCTCAACACAGGGTCCAAACACACTGTACTCTGAGCTCAACACAGTCCAAACACACTGTACTCTGAGCTCAACACAGGGTCCAAACACACTGTACTCTAAGCTCAACAGTCCAAACACACTGTACTCTGAGCTCAACAGTCCAAACACACTGTACTCTGAGCTCAACAGTCTGAACACACTGTACTCTGAGCTCAACAGTCTAAACACACTGTACTCTGAGCTCAACACAGTCTAAACACACTGTACTCTGAGCTCAACAGTCCAAACACACTGTACTCTGAGCTCAACAGTCTGAACACACTGTACTCTGAGCTCAACACAGTCCAAACACACTGTACTCTGAGCTCAACACAGGGTCCAAACACACTGTACTCTGAGCTCAACACAGTTCAAACACACTGTACTCTGAGCTCAACACAGTCCAAACACACTGTACTCTGAGCTCAACACAGGGTCCAAACACACTGTACTCTGAGCTCAACAGTCCAAACACACTGTACTCTGAGCTCAACACAGTCTGAACACACTGTACTCTGAGCTCAACACAGGGTCCAAACACACTGTACTCTGAGCTCAACACAGTCTAAACACACTGTACTCTGAGCTCAACACAGTCTAAACACACTGTACTTTGAGCTCAACAGTCCAAACACACTGTACTCTGAGCTCAACAGTCCAAACACACTGTACTCTGAGCTCAACACAGTCTGAACAGTGTTCTCTGAGCTCAACACAGGGTCCAAACACACTGTACTCTGAGCTCAACACAGTCCAAACACACTGTACTCTGAGCTCAACACAGTCCAAACACACTGTACTCTGAGCTCAACACAGTCTAAACACACTGTACTCTGAGCTCAACACAGGGTCCAAACACACTGTACTCTGAGCTCAACACAGGGTCCAAACACATTGTACTCTGAGCTCAACACAGTCCAAACACACTGTACTCTGAGCTCAACACAGTTCAAACACACTGTACTCTGAGCTCAACACAGGGTCCAAACACACTGTACTCTGAGCTCAACAGTCCAAACACACTGTACTCTGAGCTCAACACAGGGTCCAAACACACTGTACTCTGAGCTCAACACAGGGTCCAAACACACTGTACTCTGAGCTCAACACAATCTAAACACACTGTACTCTGAGCTCAACACAGTCTAAACACACTGTACTCTGAGCTCAACACAGGGTCCAAACACACTGTACTCTGAGCTCAACAGTCTAAACACACTGTACTTTGAGCTCAACAGTCCAAACACACTGTACTCTGAGCTCAACACAGTCCAAACACACTGTACTCTGAGCTCAACACAGGGTCCAAACACACTGTACTCTGAGCTCAACAGTCTAAACACACTGTACTATGAGCTCAACACAGTCCAAACACACTGTACTCTGAGCTCAACAGTCTGAACACACTGTACTCTGAGCTCAACAGTCTAAACACACTGTACTCTGAGCTCAACACAGTCCAAACACACTGTACTCTGAGCTCAACACAGTCCAAACACACTGTACTCTGAGCTCAACACAGTCTAAACACACTGTACTCTGAGCTCAACAGTCCAAACACACTGTACTCTGAGCTCAACACAGTTCAAACACACTGTACTCTGAGCTCAACACAGTCCAAACACACTGTACTCTGAGCTCAACACAGTCCAAACACACTGTACTCTGAGCTCAACAGTCTAAACACACTGTACTCTGAGCTCAACAGTCCAAACACACTGTACTCTGAGCTCAACACAGTCCAAACACACTGTACTCTGAGCTCAACACAGTCTAAACACACTGTACTCTGAGCTCAACACAGGGTCCAAACACACTGTACTCTGAGCTCAACACAGGGTCCAAACACACTGTACTCTGAGCTCAACACAATCTAAACACACTGTACTCTGAGCTCAACACAGTCTAAACACACTGTACTCTGAGCTCAACACAGGGTCCAAACACACTGTACTCTGAGCTCAACACAGTCCAAACACACTGTACTCTGAGCTCAACACAGTCTAAACACACTGTACTCTGAGCTCAACACAGGGTCCAAACACACTGTACTCTGAGCTCAACACAGGGTCCAAACACACTGTACTCTGAGCTCAACACAGGGTCCAAACACACTGTACTCTGAGCTCAACACAGTCTAAACACACTGTACTCTGAGCTCAACACAGGGTTTAGGTTTAGGTTGGTGTGCAGTAATATGATCGCAGTTAGGAATATTTTGCTAAACGTCCTATTTAGTCGTATGGCGGCGATGTCGCGTATTTCCGGAGAGCGACGCGTCACTCGGGCGCGTCCGGCGGCGCGGTGCACTCTGGGAAGCAGCGGCAGGAGGCGCCATTAGGAAGATCGGTGAGACGGACTCTAATTACGAAATAAACACACAGATACACGAATAAAGACGAGCAGCGTGTGTTTATCCCTGGCTCGCAAATTGACAATACAGGTACAAAAATGATATTACAGTACTAACGAGACTGCTAATGACTTTCTCAAGCTGCCTGTTTTAATGGCGTTTTAAGGGCCGCCATGTTTCTACGTCACCCATTCCTGTTTCACTGGCAACGCAATTTCGAGCCGTTTGCGTAAACATTATTATATTTATTATTATTATTTAATAAATAAGGTGCAACAATACAGTACAAAATTACAGATCAGGCGTCATACAATTACAAGTTAAAAATGACAGAAGTGCAAATATGTAAACTATACAGTTAATATGAAATCGTATAAAAACGTCTTTCATCCTGGGTCTAATGGCTGGCAAGTGCAGACAGGAGGCGCTGGAGCCACAGTGAGGGCTGAGGGACGCTCACAGTAAACACCAGGACCAGGAGGGCAGCACAATGAGACACTGTATATACACTCACCTAAAGGATTATTAGGAACACCATACTAATACTGTGTTTGACCCCCTTTCGCCTTAATTCTACGTGGCATTGATTCAACAAGGTGCTGAAAGCATTCTTTAGAAATGTTGGCCCATATTGATAGGATAGCATCTTGCAGTTGATGGAGATTTGTGGGATGCACATCCAGGCCACGAAGCTCCCGTTCCACCACATCCCAAAGATGCTCTATTGGGTTGAGATCTGGTGACTGTGGGGGCCAGTTTAGTACAGTGAACTCATTGTCATGTTCAAGAAACCAATTGGAAATGATTCGACCTTTGTGACATGGTGCATTATCCTGCTGGAAGTAGCCATCAGAGGATGGGTACATGGTGGTCATAAAGGGATGGACATGGTCAGAAACAATGCTCAGGTAGGCCGTGGCATTTAAACGATGCCCAATTGGCACTAAGGGGCCTAAAGTGTGCCAAGAAAACATCCCCCACACCATTACACCACCACCACCAGCCTGCACAGTGGTAACAAGGCATGATGGATCCATGTTCTCATTCTGTTTACGCCAAATTCTGACTCTACCATCTGAATGTCTCAACAGAAATCGAGACTCATCAGACCAGGCAACATTTTTCCAGTCTTCAACTGTCCAATTTTGGTGAGCTTGTGCAAATTGTAGCCTCTTTTTCCTATTTGTAGTGGAGATGAGTGGTACCCGGTGGGGTCTTCTGCTGTTGTAGCCCATCCGCCTCAAGGTTGTACGTGTTGTGGCTTCACAAATGCTTTGCTGCATACCTCGGTTGTAACGAGTGGTTATTTCAGTCAAAGTTGCTCTTCTATCAGCTTGAATCAGTCGGCCCATTCTCCTCTGACCTCTAGCATCAACAAGGCATTTTCGCCCACAGGACTGCCGCATACTGGATGTTTCTCCCTTTTCACACCATTCTTTGTAAACCCTAGAAATGGTTGTGCGTGAAAATCCCAGTAACTGAGCAGATTGTGAAATACTCAGACCGGCCCGTCTGGCACCAACAACCATGCCACGCTCAAAATTGCCTTAATCACCTTTCTTTCCCATTCAGACATTCAGTTTGGAGTTCAGGAGATTGTCTTGACCAGGACCACACCCCTAAATGCATTGAAGCAACTGCCATGTGATTGGTTGGTTAGATAATTGCATTAATGAGAAATTGAACAGGTGTTCCAAATAAGTGTAGTGCACAATTACAGAGAGAGCACGGCCAGGCTCGGCGTGGTGCGGGACAGGCTTGGCGTGGTGCAGACCCCTCTCACTCAGTAATCCTCTGTTCTCCTGTCACAGCCGAGTGTGAGGGGTTGTGGACGGGAGAGTCACGCTTGCCGGCTAATGAGCTCCGTGTGGAAAATCACATGTGCACCTCACCCCCCCATGCACATTCACATTCAAAATCACAAGGCTTTATCGGCACAGCCCAGGGGGGACGGACAGGCCCACTCCACTGGCACAGGCACAGGCAGTCATTATACATTGAAGACTCTCCCCCCCCCTCTCTCTCCCTCTCTCCCAGTGTCAAAATGCTCCACCCAGTGGCTGCTGGTGGTCATGGCAGCGTCCCCCTGACTCGGGCGGCAGACCAGGACAGCTGTCAGTTCTTCCCCTTCGCCAAGTGAGACGGGCTGCCGCCTCGTTAACCAGTTAACGGATCCATTAATGGGATCATTGATATTTACTCAGTGCTTAATTAACGCAAACAGAAGTGACTTATTGAAGTTTCTGTAGTGCAGTGTAATTGTTTTAACTGACTGACTGACACACTGACTGAATAAAGTGTTTCATTTATCAGTGTGACAGTATTCTCTGTGTGACAGTGTTCTGTGTGTCAGTGCCTCAGTGTGCTCTGTGTGACAGTCTTAGTGTCTCAGTGTGCTCTGTGCCCTTAGGACGTCTAGGATTGTGCGTCGTGGGTTCGAGCTGCAGTCCAGCGGACCCCCATCCGGCGCAGCACTGCCCCCCCCATGCCAGCGCAGCCATGAATTCTGGGACAGGATCCACCAGCAGCCCATGTCCGCTCCGTTACCCTCCCGTCTCCCACTATGTCACTCACACATTCACACACACACACACACACTCACTGTATTTCCACCGGACACAGGAGACGTTGTACAGCATCACAGTAATCCGAGCTCTAGTACAGTCATCTCACAGCACAGACAACACACTACAGTCCCAGTGTGTATTTATGTATTTGACTCTTTATAGTTGTGTATTTATATGCTGCTCTCGCTCCTGACGTCTTCTGATGTCTGCGTGTTTCCTCACATCTCAGGCCCGGCTCGACGCACGAGGACTGTGTGACTGTGTTCAGTCAGTCTGTGAGTGGATCAGCGTGTTAGTCAAGTGTGTCAGTCAGTCTGTGAGTGGATCAGCGTGTTAGTCAATTGTGTCAGTCAGTCTGTGAGTGGATCAGTGTGTCAGTCAGTCTGTGAGTGGATCAGTGTGTCAGTCAGTCTGTGAGTGGATCATTGTGTCAGTCAGTGTGTCAATCAGTCTGTGAGTGGATCAGTGTGTCAGTCAGTCAGTGAGTGGATCAGTGTGTCAGTCAGTGTGTCAGTCAGTCTGAGTGGATCAGTGTGTCAGTCAGTCTGTGAGTGGATCAGTGTGTCAGTCAGTCTGTGAGTGGATCAGTGTGTCAGTCAGTCTGAGTGGATCAGTGTGTCAGTCAGTCTGTGAGTGGATCAGTGTGTCAGTCAGTCTGAGTGGATCATTGTGTCAGTCAGTCAGTGAGTGGATCAGTGTGTCAGTCAGTCTGTGAGTGGATCAGTGTGTCAGTCAGTCTGTGAGTGGATCAGTGTGTCAGTCAGTGTGTCAGTCAGTCTGAGTGGATCAGTGTGTCAGTCAGTCTGTGAGTGGATCAGTGTGTCAGTCAGTCTGTGAGTGGATCAGTGTGTCAGTCAGTCTGTGAGTGGATCAGTGTGTCAGTCAGTCTGTGAGTGGATCAGTGTGTCAGTCAGTCTGAGTGGATCATTGTGTCAGTCAGTCAGTGAGTGGATCAGTGTGTCAGTCAGTCTGTGAGTGGATCAGTGTGTCAGTCAGTGTGTCAGTCAGTCTGTGAGTGGATCAGTGTGTCAGTCAGTCTGTGAGTGGATCAGTGTGTCAGTCAGTCTGTGAGTGGATCAGTGTGTCAGTCAGTCTGAGTGGATCATTGTGTCAGTCAGTCAGTGAGTGGATCAGTGTGTCAGTCAGTCTGTGAGTGGATCAGTGTGTCAGTCAGTGTGTCAGTCAGTCTGAGTGGATCAGTGTGTCAGTCAGTCTGTGAGTGGATCAGTGTGTCAGTCAGTCTGTGAGTGGATCAGTGTGTCAGTCAGTCTGTAAGTGGATCAGTGTGTCAGTCAGTCTGAGTGGATCATTGTGTCAGTCAGTCAGTGAGTGGATCAGTGTGTCAGTCAGTCTGTGAGTGGATCAGTGTGTCAGTCAGTCTGTGAGTGGATCAGTGTGTCAGTCAGTGTGTCAGTCAGTCTGTGAGTGGATCAGTGTGTCAGTCAGTCTGTGAGTGGATCAGTGTGTCAGTCAGTCTGTAAGTGGATCAGTGTGTCAGTCAGTCTGAGTGGATCATTGTGTCAGTCAGTCAGTGAGTGGATCAGTGTGTCAGTCAGTCTGTGAGTGGATCAGTGTGTCAGTCAGTCTGTGAGTGGATCAGTGTGTCAGTCAGTGTGTCAGTCAGTCTGTGAGTGGATCAGTGTGTCAGTCAGTCTGTGAGTAGATCAGTGTGTCAGTCAGTCTGTGAGTGGATCAGTGTGTCAGTCAGTGTGTCAGTCAGTCTGTGAGTAGATCAGTGTGTCAGTCTGTAAGTGGATCAGTGTGTCAGTCAGTCTGTGAGTGGATCATTGTGTCAGTCAGTGTGTCAGTCAGTCTGTGAGTGGATCAGTGTGTCAGTCAGTCTGTGAGTAGATCAGTGTGTCAGTCAGTCTGTGAGTGGATCAGTGTGTCAGTCAGTGTGTCAGTCAGTCTGTGAGTAGATCAGTGTGTCAGTCTGTAAGTGGATCAGTGTGTCAGTCAGTCTGTGAGTGGATCATTGTGTCAGTCAGTGTGTCAGTCAGTCTGTGAGTGGATCAGTGTGTCAGTCAGTCTGAGTGGATCATTGTGTCAGTCAGTCAGTGAGTGGATCAGTGTGTCAGTCAGTCTGTGACTGGATCAGTGTGTCAGTCAGTCTGTGAGTGGATCAGTGTGTCAGTCAGTCTGTGAGTGGATCAGTGTGTCAGTCAGTGTGTCAGTCAGTCTGTGAGTGGATCAGTGTGTCAGTCAGTCTGTGAGTGGATCAGTGTGTCAGTCAGTCTGTGAGTGGATCATTGTGTCAGTCAGTCAGTGAGTGGATCAGTGTGTCAGTCAGTCTGTGAGTGGATCAGTGTGTCAGTCAGTCTGTGAGTGGATCAGTGTGTCAGTCAGTGTGTCAGTCAGTCTGAGTGGATCAGTGTGTCAGTCAGTCTGTGAGTGGATCAGTGTGTCAGTCAGTCTGAGTGGATCATTGTGTCAGTCAGTCAGTGAGTGGATCAGTGTGTCAGTCAGTCTGTGAGTGGATCAGTGTGTCAGTCAGTCTGTGAGTGGATCAGTGTGTCAGTCAGTCTGTGAGTGGATCAGTGTGTCAGTCAGTCTGTGAGTGGATCAGTGTGTCAGTCAGTCTGTGAGTAGATCAGTGTGTCAGTCAGTCTGTGAGTGGATCAGTGTGTCAGTCAGTGTGTCAGTCAGTCTGTGAGTAGATCAGTGTGTCAGTCTGTAAGTGGATCAGTGTGTCAGTCAGTCTGTGAGTGGATCATTGTGTCAGTCAGTGTGTCAGTCAGTCTGTGAGTGGATCAGTGTGTCAGTCAGTCTGTAAGTGGATCAGTGTGTCAGTCAGTCTGTGAGTGGATCAGTGTGTCAGTCAGTGTGTCAGTCAGTCTGTGAATGGATCAGTGTGTCAGTCAGTCTGTGAATGGATCAGTGTGTCAGTCAGTCTGTGAGTGGATGAGTGTGTCAGTCAGTCTGTGAGTGGATCATTGTGTCAGTCAGTGTGTCAGTCAGTCTGAGTCGATCAGTGTGTCAGTCAGTGTGTCAGTCAGTCTGAGTGGATCAGTGTGTCAGTCAGTCTGTGAGTGGATCAGTGTGTCAGTCAGTCTGAGTGGATCATTGTGTCAGTCAGTGTGTCAGTCAGTCTGAATGGATCAGTGTGTCAGTCAGTCTGTGAGTGGATCAGTGTGTCAGTCAGTCTGTGAGTGGATCAGTGTGTCAGTCAGTCTGTAAGTGGATCAGTGTGTCAGTCAGTCTGTGAGTGGATCAGTGTGTCAGTCAGTCTGTGAGTGGATCATTGTGTCAGTCAGTGTGTGAGTGGATCAGTGTGTCAGTCAGTCACTGCGTCAGTCAGTCTGTGAGTGGGTCAGTGTGTCAGTCAGTCAGGTGATTGTTGGTTTGTGCATCCTCAGTATGAACAGTACAGTACAGTTGGCGGTGCAGCTGTCCGCAGGCCACGCCCAGACTCCGGGAGACGTGCCCGTACAAGGCAGAAGGAGGCGGGGCCTGAGAGGCTGCCCTCCCTCTCTGAGCTGTGCGGGAGGAGGAGGCGTGGCCTGATGCGCAGCGGCGCCCCCAGAGACGGCAGGATGGTGGCGGTACTGCGGCACCTGGAGGAGCTGAAGAAGCGGCAGAGCGCCATCAACCAGTACGGCTGTGTGTGTGTGTCAGTGTTTATCTGTCAGTGTGCATCAGAGTGTGTGTATGTGTGTTACTGTGTATTTGTCAGTGTGTGTGTGTCAGTTAGTGTGTATCTCTGAGTGTGTGTGAGTGTCATTGTGCTCAGACAAAGAGATGAATGCACAGCTGTTGTCTCAGGATGAAGGGGGAGAAGTGGGGTGGCTCCACTGGCACCCGTCTCCCCAAGGAGAGCTGTGTCCTGGAGGAGGAGCTGGGAGAGGAAGGGGGTGAGGGCCTATTGGAGCCCAGCCTGGGAGTCGGGCCCCGTGGCCCCCCGAGCCCCACGGCCACGCCCTTCCCCCCCACACCACCAGCGCACCACCAGCAGCAGGTAACACTGACTGACTGACTGATACACTGACACAGCAACTGACACACTGACTGACTGTCTGATACACTGACTGACACACTGACTGACTGACACACAGACTGACACACTAACTTACTGACTGACACACTGACTGATATACAGACTGACACACTAACTTACTGACTGATATACTGACTGACTGACTGACACACTAACTTACTGACTGGTATACTGACTGACACTTTGACTGGTAAACTGACTGACACACTTACTGACTGGTATACTGACTGACTGACTGACACACTAACTTACTGACTGACTGACTGACACACTAACTTACTGACTGACACTTTGACTGGTAAACTGACTGACACACTGACTGGTATACTGACTGACTGACTGACTGACACACTGACACAGCAACTGACACACTGACTGACTGTCTGATACACTGACTGACACACTGACTGACTGACACACAGACTGACACACTAACTTACTGACTGACACACTGACTGATATACAGACTGACACACTAACTTACTGACTGATATACTGACTGACTGACTGACACACTAACTTACTGACTGGTATACTGACTGACACTTTGACTGGTAAACTGACTGACACACTTACTGACTGACACACTGACTGGTATACTGACTGACTGACTGACACACTAACTTACTGACTGACTGACTGACTGACACACTAACTTACTGACTGACACTTTGACTGGTAAACTGACTGACACACTGACTGACACACTGACTGGTATACTGACTGACTGACTGACACACTAACTTACTGACTGACTCACTGACTGATTGACACACCGACTGACACGCTGACTGACTGACTGACACACTGACTGGCCAATCACACGGCTGCCTTCACCGGTCTCTCGTCCCGCAGCTGCTGATTGGAGGAGGCGGCGGTGAGGAGGCGTGTCTAGCCCCCGGCGGGAATCCCATGATGTCATTCGTCCTGCGGCCGATGGACAGGCAGCTGCAGGGGGCGGGGTTTCCCACAAGCCCCTCCCACAAGGAGTTCTGGGGGTTTGCAGAGGAATAGACTCGTTTATTCATTAATTGACCCTGAGCTGTGACCCTCGACCTCTGACCCCTTGTGAACCCACATCCTCTCTGCCTCCTCTGGGTGTGCTGCCCTGAGGAGCTCCTGAAACAAGTCAATAAACGCATTAAAGGAAACGGTTTAATTGGGTGTTGTAGTCGCTCTGCTTTATGTGATGTTTTCTGTCAGTCTGTTTTCATCTTTTATCTCGCTCTCCATGTCCATCTTTTCCCCTCTTCCCCTCCCTATCACCCACTTCTCTCACTCATCTCCCCTCTTTCTCCCCCTCTCCTCTATTCCCCTCTTTTCCTATTAGCCACTTCTCTCCTCTCACTCCCCTCTTTTTCCCCTCTCTTCCTATCAGCCACTTCTCTCCCAACTCTCCTCTCCCTCCTCTTTCTTCCTCTCAGCCTCTCCTCTCTCTCTCCCTGCCCGGTGACGTCAGCACACAGTTCAAGATGGCTGGCGCTGTGGAGGCGGAAGGTGAGCTCGCTGTTCGGGGTCTGTGTGGGTTTGATGGCGACTCCCGGTTCTGGGTCCCGGTCCCGGCGCGCCGTGTGTGTGTGTGTCTGTGCGGGTCCGGCCCCGTGGTCCCGGCGCCGACACGGGCAGCCCTGCGCGACTCGGCGCCCGGACATGGACGTACAAACCAGCGAGAGAAACAGACGGAGCGACACCGCCTCCGACACACGGCGTCTTCATTAGACACACATGAACACGCCGGCGCGGAGGTGTCGAGAGAGAGAGTCCATGAGGCTGTTTACACACGTCTGCTGTCACCTGTCACCGAGCGCCGCTCTCTGGGCTCCGCTCTGCGCCGGCCAGGGGGGTGTGGGCCGGGGGCGCGGCGCTCACTCGAGTCCCCGGATCGGGCCTATGAGCCGCTGCCCCGGAGAGACGGGCTGTGTGTGAGAGTGTCGGAGTGACAGTGGAGTAGGGCTGTGTGTGTGTGTGTGTGTGTGTGTGAGACAGTGGAGTAAGGCTGTGTGTGTGTGACAGTGGAGTAAGGCTGTGTGTGTGTGTGTGTGTGACAGTGGAGTAAGGCTGTGTGTGTGTGTGTGTGTGACAGTGGAGTAGGGCTGTGTGTGTGTGTGTGTGACAGTGGAGTAAGGCTGTGTGTGTGTGTGTGTGTGACAGTGGAGTAGGGCTGTGTGTGTGTGTGTGTGACAGTGGAGTAGGGCTGTGTGTGAGTGAGTGTCGGAGTGACAGTGGAGTAGGGCTGTGTGTATGTGAGAGTGTAGGAGTGACAGTGGAGTAGGGCTGTGTGTATGTGAGAGTGTAGGAGTGACAGTGGAGTAGGGCTGTGTGTATGTGAGAGTGTAGGAGTGACAGTGGAGTAGGGCTGTGTGTATGTGAGAGTGTAGGAGTGACAGTGGAGTAGGGCTGTGTGTATGTGAGAGTGTAGGAGTGACAGTGGAGTAGGGCTGTGTGTGTGTGTGTGACAGTGGAGTAGGGCTGTGTGTGTGTGTGTGTGACAGTGGAGTAGGGCTGTGTGTGACAGTGGAGTAGGGCTGTGTGTGTGAGTGAGTGTAGCAGTGACAGTACTACTGTGTGTGTGTGTGACAGTGGAGTAGGGCTGTGTGTGTGTGTGTGTGTGACAGTGGAGTAGGGCTGTGTGTGTGAGTGAGTGAGAGAGAGAGTTGGTTCGTTTCTCTCACACCGATTTCCTGCCATATTGTAATTTATACAAATCCTGTTATTACTGTCGGGTGTTGTTATTGCTGCAGTATTTTGTAATGTGTGTAAAGCTGGGGTTGTTTTTGTTAGCATGCAGTGCGTCAGTAGTATTGTTGTTCGACACAGCTTCATGTGTCTTTGTGTCAGTTATTATTCACAATATTGCGCTCCTGTCTCTTACTGTCTGTTTCTGTTTCTCTGTGGCTTCTCTCTCCCTCTCTCCCTCTCTCCATCTGTCTCTCGGATGTGTCAGTCCTCCCCTGGAGGTGGCAGGGGAGTGCCACCTTTCTCTATCCCTCTCTCAATTCAGATGCCAATCAATTCTGTTGCTCTGGGACGTGCTTTTACATCTCGTTTACAATAAAACAGTGCATGGCTACTGTTCACAATAACCACACCTGACTGACCGACTGACACACTGACTGACTGACACACTCACTGACACGCTGACTGACTGACTGACACACTCACTGACACGCTGACTGACTGACTGACACACTCACTGACACGCTGACTGACTGATACAGTGTATTGATGTTGTATTGATCTCTCTCAGTGTATTGATGTTGTATTGATCAATCTCAGTGTATTGACGGTGTATTGATCTCTCAGTGTATTGATCTCTATCAGTGTATTGACGGTGTATTGATCTCTCAGTGTATTGATCTCTATCAGTGTATTGATGGTGTATTGATCTCCTTCAGTGTATTGACGGTGTTATTGATCTCTCTCTCTCTCTCAGTGTATTGGTCTGCAGTGCAGTGCCCGCCCCCCTGCCTGCAGTGAGCCCCCCCGGCCGCCACTGCATCGCCATGAACATCAAGGACACGACTGAGCCCGGTGAGGATGCCTGCTGCACAGCTACACAACACACGTCTAGAACTGCAGCGTGTCACAACCTCACAGCGCTGACACAGAGACGCACAACACAACTACAGTGTCACAACCTCACAGTGCTGACAGAGACGCACAGCACAACTACAGTGTCACAACCTCACAGCGTTGACACAGAGACGCACAACACAACTACAGTGTCACAACCTCACAGTGCTGACAGAGACGCACAGCACAACTACAGTGTCACAACCTCACAGTGCTGACACAGAGACGCACAGCACAACTACAGTGTCACAACCTCACAGTGCTGACACAGAGACGCACAGCACAACTACAGTGTCACAACCTCACAGTGCTGACAGAGACGCACAGCACAACTACAGTGTCACAACCTCACAGTGCTGACACAGAGACGCACAGCACAACTACAGTGTCACAACCTCACAGTGCTGACACAGAGACGCACAGCACAACTACAGTGTCACAACCTCACAGTGCTGACACAGAGACGCACAGCACAACTACAGTGTCACAACCTCACAGTGCTGACACAGAGACGCACAACACAACTACAGTGTCACAACCTCACAGTGCTGACACAGAGACGCACAGCACAACTACAGTGTCACAACCTCACAGTGCTGACACAGAGACGCACAGCACAACTACAGTGTCACAACCTCACAGCGTTGACACAGAGACGCACAGCACAACTACAGTGTCACAACCTCACAGCGCTGACACAGAGACGCACAGCACAACTACAGTGTCACAACCTCACAGCGCTGACACAGAGACGCACAGCACAACTACAGTGTCACAACCTCACAGTGCTGACACAGAGACGCACAACACAACTACAGTGTCACAACCTCACAGTGCTGACACAGAGACGCACAGCACAACTACAGTGTCACAACCTCACAGTGCTGACAGAGACGCACAGCACAACTACAGTGTCACAACCTCACAGTGCTGACAGAGACGCACAACACAACTACAGTGTCACAACCTCACAGTGCTGACACAGAGACGCACAACACAACTACAGTGTCACAACCTCATAGCGCTGACACAGACGCACAACACAACTACAGTGTCACAACCTCATAGCGCTGACACAGACGCACAACACAACTACAGTGTCACAACCTCACAGTGCTGACACAGAGACGCACAACACAACTACAGTGTCACAACCTCACAGTGCTGACACAGAGACGCACAACACAACTACAGTGTCACAACCTCACAGTGCTGACACAGAGACGCACAACACAACTACAGTGTCACAACCTCACAGTGCTGACACAGAGACGCACAACACAACTACAGTGTCACAACCTCACAGTGCTGACACAGAGACGCACAACACAACTACAGTGTCACAACCTCACAGTGCTGACACAGAGACGCACAGCACAACTACAGTGTCACAACCTCACAGTGCTGACACAGAGACGCACAACACAACTACAGTGTCACAACCTCACAGTGCTGACACAGAGACGCACAGCACAACTACAGTGTCACAACCTCACAGTGCTGACACAGAGACGCACAACACAACTACAGTGTCACAACCTCACAGTGCTGACACAGAGACGCACAACACAACTACAGTGTCACAACCTCACAGTGCTGACAGAGACGCACAGCACAACTACAGTGTCACAACCTCACAGTGCTGACAGAGACGCACAGCACAACTACAGTGTCACAACCTCACAGTGCTGACAGAGACGCACAACACAACTACAGTGTCACAACCTCACAGCAGACTGACCTCTCTGTCTGTCTCTGTGTCCGTCTGTGTGCCCAGAGAGGAACAGTCAGATGAAAGTGTTTCTGCCCAACAAGCTCCTGGAGTGCCTCCCCCACAGCGCGGCGCTGCCCACTGAGAGACTGCGCTGGAACACCAACGAGGTGGGGTGGAGGAGAGTGTGTTTGTGTGAGAGGGAGGGAGGGACAGGGGGAGGTAGAGGTATAGAGAGTCTGACTGTATCTCTGCTCCTCCTTCAGGAAATCGCCTCTTACCTGATATCATTTGACAAGCATGAGGAGTGGCTGTCCTGCTCTCTCAAGACCAGGTAACTCTCACCTGCACACTCTTGCACACTCCTGCACAGGTCGTGCAGTGCGGTCTTATCCTTCTCGAAGTGCAAATGTTGCACGCTTTCATTTCCTCCCTGATTAGGCAAAGGATTCCCCGACTTCATCCACAGTCTCTTCTCAGTCCTCTCCTTCCTCCTTCTCCTCTTCATCTGCTGGTGATTCAGTGGAGTCTTCCCAAAACACTGACATCTGTCTGTCTCACCTGAGGTCACCTGTACTGACCTGAACGTGACCTGCGCCGGGCTACGCTCACCTGCACTCCTCTCTCTCTCTCAGGCCCCTGAACGGCTCCATCATCCTCTACAACAGGAAGAAGGTGAAGTACCGCAAGGATGGCTACTGCTGGAAGAAGAGGAAGGATGGGAAGACGACGCGGGAGGACCACATGAAGCTCAAGGTTCAGGGAATGGAGGTGAGGCCCCTGCTTGACCCCCAACTGGCCCCCCCACCATGGTACTGCTCCCACCATCAGCCCCCACACTTCCCAGCCCACCCCACAGCACCGCCAGAGATCCTCTGTTTAAATGAGTCAACGCCCCCTTTTCTCCCGTCTTTGAGCCGCAGTGCATTATGGGAGTGGTAAAGAGTTTCGGTGTAGGATACAGTAGTCTACATAGATGCAACATCATCCTTGTTTGTTTTAAGGACCATTGTTATGTACAAATACATATCTGTTCAGATTTGGTACTGATGGTTTACTGCTTGTAATGTAATATATGTTAATAATTATTTCCCAACTTCAAGGTCTCTATGTATTTTATAGTAAGTCATAACACTGCATGAAATATTACAGCCTTTTACAGTATTTTGACAGTACTCTCTTTATTCTTCTTAATGTAAATTACTTATTCATTAAACGCTTCATCCATTAGCCGCTTTAAAACGTATTTCATGTTTTGATATTTTATTAAGGACCATACTGATCTCGTAAAAGTACTTTTCACTCAAAAGTACAAAAGTATATGTGCTGTATTGTGATAGCAGTTTCCTTACGCTAGTCCAAAGTATTCCTGGAGTTTCGACATCGATACGCTGTCGCCGCTGGGAAATGAGGTTTGCTCATATGAGTTTTTGTCTTCAAAAAAAAAAATTCGAAGCATTGCGGAGAAACCTTAGAGACGGAACCGGAAGGAGGTGGGATGTTTAGGGCCCTATGAAATCCGTGTTTTTTTTATTTTCCAAATTCCGTTTTTTCCATTTAAATTTTTCTGAATTCTGTGTTTTACGATGTACACTAATTTTATCATCAGAAAGAGTCTAATAATGTGAATGAATAAAACGTCGATTTAATAAGATATAACAGTACATTTATAATGATGCAACACAACATTGCACTTTTTTTTCAAGGCAAGTGCTTCAATACAGAGCTCTACAAAGTGTTTAATTAAAAATGAAAAAGTAATGCAAGAATCTAGTCAACAATGCAGCAAGCAAGTAAAATCTCAAGTTATACTTACGTAAGAAAACAACGTTGCATTCATTGTTTTTTGTAAAATAAAGTGCTTCGCATAAGTGTTTCATTATAAATGAAAAAACAAAAAATTCTTGCAACAATCTAGGCAGTAATGCAGCAATAGGCAAAACCTATGGAACTACCTTATGAGCTCCTATGTCCTATTGGCAAAGGTGTGTGATTGTTCTGCCTGTGATCCAGTGCACTGTGAGTCTTTGTTTTGTCCAGTTGCACCCCAGGGGGGCTGGCAGGGGTAAATCTGGGCAGAGTGGATGCCCAAACTGGATCAGCTTGCTGGAAAAAAAATCAAATTGTTTCTTTTTTACTTTATTGCACATTTTCCACTTATAATATATACTGTATTATAAGTACATAATACATGCATACATGCATAGCTTAAGCTGTTCTGAATCCATAGATCAGCCATATCATTATGAGCACTGACAGGTGAAGTGAATGACACTGATAATCTCGTTATCATGGCACCTGTCAGTGGGTGGGATATATTAGGCAGCAAGTGAAAATTTTGTCCTCAAAGTTGATGTGTTAGAAGCAGGAAAAATGGGCAGCGTAAGGATCTCAGCGACTTTGACAAGGGCCAAACTGTGATGGCTAGACGACTGGGTCACAGCATCTCCAAAACTGCAGCTCTTGTGGGGTGTTCCCAGTCTGCAGTGGTCAGTACCTATCAAAAGTGGTCCAAGGAAGGAAAAGCGCTGAACCGGCGAAAAAAGTGAATGCTGGTTCTGATAGAAAGGTGTCAGAACACACAGTGCGTCGCAGTTTGTTGCGTATGGGGCTGCGTAGCCGCAGACCAGTCAGGGTGCCCATGCTGACCCCTGTCCACTGCCGAAAGCGCCTACAATGGGCACGTGAGCATCAGAACTGGACCACAGAGCAATGGAAGAAGGTGGCCTGGTCTGATGAATCACGAGTTCAAGGTGTTGACTTGGCCTCCAAATTCCCCAGATCTCAATCCAATCGAGCATCTGTGGGATGTGCTGCATGTCTTTATCTCAAATCGTTTATCAGATAATTAATACTTCATAATTGATGCCCAAATTTTGGGTGGATCCGCCTAAATCGTCTTCAGAGGGGATTTATTAGATAATTTTTTTTTATCAATTTCAGCAAAATTCTGCAATATTCCACGTTTTACAGTTTATTCAATTTTTAGTACCAAATTCCTGATTCTGTCCGCATTTTCGGCATCGTGGAAATCATAGGGCCCTAGATGTTTTGTATGGCCGGGAACTCTTGTGTGCTCGACCAGAACGCTTGTGTCTGACACCGGTGGTGCTTTTCTCCCTATCTATATAATGAAAAACCTGCTTCATTTCATATTCAAAGATATCTCTTTTAAAAACAAATGCATTTTTGAACATGATGCACCTGGGTTGTATTACCTGCATTCTTAACATAAGTTATTTCAACAGCAGCGTTTTCTCCTGCCTGAAAAGAGCACTTCATCACCGCAGTGTCTAGTAGCAACTTCATGAATATTCATGAGCGCAAAAGAATGCTGAGTTGAGGATCTTGGGTACCGTGCTCAATGGGTATTGCAGACCATAGAGTCTGACCCTCATAGTCCGGTCTCTTTAACCTCTACTCTGTCTCCGCAGTGTCTCTATGGCTGCTATGTCCATTCCTCCATCGTCCCCACATTCCACAGGAGGTGCTACTGGCTGCTGCAGGTGGGTCTGTGTGTCCCTGTGTGTCCCAGTGTGTCCCTGTCTGTCCCCGTGTCCCAGTGTGACCCTGTGTCCTGTCCCTACAGAACCCGGACATCGTGCTGGTGCACTACCTGAACGTGCCGTCGGCAGAGGAGGGCGGGAAGGTGTGTAGCCCGGCGCTGTGCTCCGCCCCCGAGAGGAGGGAGTGGCTGCGCCTGGGCCGGGACGAGCTGATTGGACAGATCAAGCCCATGTGTGAGTGTGTGTGTGTCTGTCGGCGTGAGAGTGTGTGTGTGTGTGTGTGTCTGTACGTGTGTTGTGTGTTGTATGTGTGTTGGTTCTGACTGTCCACCTCAGTCCACAGTGTGAAGTGGTCCTGCAGTAACGGCTCCTCTGAGTTCTCCATCGAGCAGCTGGTGGAGCACATCCTGGGCCAGCAGAGCAAGCCGCAGCCGCGGACCCACGCCTGCCTGTGCAGCACCGCGCTGGGTGAGAGGGGGCTGGGGAGGGGGCTGGGGAGGGGGAGGAAGCGAGGTAGTGAGAGAGAGGGTGTGAGGTTAGCGATCAGACGAAACACTAGTCTAATTCTTTTGTCTCCTCCTCTCAGGTTCCATCGTCCCTCACCGGTGTAACAGCACCAGGCACCGCATCATCTCGCCCAAGCTGTCCCCCCGTCCCTCGCCCTACCCCGCCCTGACGGAGGTGCAGAACCTGGCCGGGGGGGAGGGGGCCCGGGAGGGGGCAGGCGAGGGCGGGGAGCGCAAGGTGGGGCCCCCAGGGGCCAACCAGACACCGCCACCGCAAACGCAACCGACGCAACCACCACAGACACCACAGGCACCGCAGGCACAGCCACAGGCGCAGCCGAATGGTAAGGTGGGGGTGCGCGGCCTGGTGGGGCCCCCCCCTCTCTCCGCCAGCCAGCCCCCCGCCTCCCCCTCCCCCTCCCCCTCGGCCCCCCCCCCGCCCCGCGGCTCCCCGCTGCTCCCCAGCAACGGTTTCTACGGCGATCCGCGCGGCATGGCCACGGTGACGCTGCCTCAGAACGCGGTAATCGTCATGGCGACGCCCATCAGCGCCGAGGGGGGGGGCGGCCCCAAGCCAGACGGGGCCCTTACTCTGTTCCAGCGCCAGTCCACCACCACAGACGGTGCCCTCCCGCTCACCCCACCCACCCGGCTGCTGCTGACGCCCCCCGAGCCCCCTGCCACGCCCCCCCCCGCGCCCTCCCCCTCCCCCGAGACCCCCGCCACGGCCCCCCCTGCGCACCCCACCCCCGGGGTTGCCACCCTGAGCCTCACACTCCTCCCCAGCGCAGTGATGGGTGGGCTGCTGCTCACCGACCGCCTGGTGTCCCGGCCGGAGTCCGTCCTGCTCCCTCCCCCTCCCGCACCTTCCACTTCCACTTCCTCTTCCTCCTCCTCTACCACCTCCTGCGCCCTCTCCCCCAGCTCCACCCCCTTGCCCTTCGACCCCGACTCCTTCCTGAACAGCCCGAAGCGCGGCCAGACCTATGGGGGTCCCGCCTCCAGCCGTGAGCCCCTCCTCCCCCTCCCGCCCCCTCCCTCCGTTCCACCTTCCCTGTCCCCCCCCTCACCCTCCTCCTCCTCTCACACCCCCTCCCTCATGCTCTCCCTCTCCCCCCCCTCGTCCTCCTCCTCCTCCTCTTCCTCCTCCTCCTCTTCCACCTCCCCCTCCTCCCTGTCCTCCCTCTCTTCCTCGACCGAGAGGGAGGGAGCAGAGGGCGGGGCAGAGAGAGAGCGAGGGAGAGACGCAGAGTACTTGTTTACAGACGCCGCCGCCGCCACCTCCTCCTCCCCCTCCTCCCTCACGCCGTCTCTCTCCCTCTCGCTCTTCTCTCGCTCCCTCTTGCCCCTGTCCCTGGGCACGGTGGGGGTCCCGGTGCAGTTGACCGGCCCTGCAGGGGAGGACACGGGGGCAGCGGAGGGGCAGGAGAGGGAGTCCTGCCCTGCGGAGCTGCAGACGCACACACAACCACCACAACAACAACCACAACCACCACAACAACAACAACAACAACAACAACAGCAGCAGCAGCAGCAGCAGCAGCAACAACCACCACAACCACACCCCCCACAACAGCTCCTGATCATGCAGCCCAAGGCGCCGAGCCCACAGTTCCGGCCGCCGGACAGCAGTGGTGTCAGAGTCAAGCAAGAGAGGGGGTCCCCTTTCGCCCGGGCGGAGGGGGAGGGCGAGGAGACCCCCATGGAGACGAACAGCGCAGAGGGGGCGGAGCCGGTAGGGAAGGAGGAGCGGGACGAGGGACGGGGACAGGGACAGGGACAGGGACAGGGACAGGGAGAGGAAGATGCCGAGCTCTACAGAATGATCCACCCGGGCGTGGCGGCGGGAGGGGGAGGGAGCTGCCGGCTGGCGGAGCCGTTCGAGCTCTGCTTCGACAGCCAGCTGCCCGACCTCATCTCGGAGTTCATCGCCGAGGAGGACCAGCGGAGCGCGGAGGGGGAGGGCCCCGGGTCCTGTGCCCCGCACCCCGCCTCCTACCCCTCGCACCCCACTGCCCCGGCCCGCTCCGCCACCCCCGCAGCCCCGCTGCCGGGGCAGTCCAGCGGGGGGCGATGCATCTTCTCCCAGCTGTCCCAGCTCGCCCCCGGGCCCTTCCTCCCCTTCCCCAGCCTGAACCCCCTGGCTCCCTCCCCGATGGCGGCGCCAGGACGGAGGCTCGTGCACATCACCGACTTCTCCCCAGAGTGGTCCTACCCTGAGGTGAGGGGGCTGCTGGGAAGTGTAGTTCTAAGAGTGTCAGTGTGTGTGTGTGTGTTATTATGTGTGTTTTTGTGTGTGTGTCTGTGCATGTTTTAGTGTGTGTGTGTGTGAGTGAGTGTATTAACCCTATGTGTGCTGCAGGGCGGGGTGAAGGTTCTGATCACCGGCCCGTGGGCGGATCTAACCGGATGCTACTCCTGCCTGTTTGACCAGACCTGCGTCCCGGCCGCCGTGATTCAGCCCGGAGTGCTGCGCTGCTACTGCCCCGGTAACACACTGCACTGTACACGCTACACAACACTGTACAACACACTGCACTGTACAAGTTACACAACACTGTACAACACACTGCACTGTACACGCTACACAACACTGTACAACACACTGCACTGTACATGCTACACAACACTGTACAACACACTGCACTGTATACGCTACACAAAACTGTACAACAAACTGCACTGTACATGCTACACAACACTGTACATGATATACAACACTGACCAGCAGAGGGCAGTGTGTCACAGGCAGTGTCGGCAGCAGAGGGCAGTGTGTTATGTGTTACTGTGCTCTGTGCTAGTACTGATAACCTCTCTCTCTCTCTCTCTCTCAGCTCATGAGGCAGGCGTGGTGTCTCTGCAGGTGTGTGAGGGGGGGACTCTGCTCTCCGGGTCGGTGCTGTTTGAATATCGGGCTCGCCGCGCCCCCCCGCCGCCCGGCTCCCAGCTCGACTGGCTGTCTCTGGATGGTAAGAGAGGCCTGTTGTGAGTGTGTGTGAGTGTCTATGTGTGTGAGTGTTACATAATTCAGAGTGAGAGTGAGGGGGCACTGCAGACAGGACTATCAGTTTGGAGCACAGTTACCCCCTGTGTGCTGCGGCGGGGCAGGACTAGCACGGCTTTAGGAAACAGTTGGCATGGGTGGGGCTGACCCAGTTGAGCGGCACCAGCTGCCCGTGTGTCTGACTGATTATCTGGGATCAATTAGTGGTAATTATCACAGCGGGGGGCCCGAGGGGTTAGGGCTCCAGGGAGGGGGAAGCTCTCCTGACGCCACTTCACCAGGAAGGATTAAATACACACTGAGAGACAGACACACACACACACTCATGCTGAGACACGGAGAGAGACACTTGAGTCAGACTGCATTTTGTAGTTTAAGGTGTGAATAGTTTCCAGCCTCCAGTTTTTGAACCCAAACTCCCAGAATGCCGTGTTCTTTTCCTTTGACCTTCCTGTCCCACATTCACTTCCTGGGGCAGCTGGACCTGATGACAGTGCAATGCAAACACAGGCGGCCATGTTTAGTGTATGGGACTGAGACACAGAGAGACAGACAGAGCCCCCCCCGCCTGAGCCCTCATGTCCTCTGCTCCCCTGACCTCCACCTCCCCCTCTCTGTGTGATCCCTTGTTCTTCATTTAGCCCTCAGCCTCAGTGCGGATGTGGGATTGAAGTGGTTCCCTCTCTCTCTCTCTCTCTCTCTCTCTCTCTCCCTGAATGGAAACCCAGTACAGCTCAGAGCTACACACTGATACTCTGGAAAGCCCTGTGGTTGGGGGCAGAGAGTTTGCCTATTTTAAATTTCCTAGAAGCTCTCCAGCACCCCCCCCCTCTGACGTCATGGCTCTGGCCAGGGTTGTGTGGTGTCGGTGAGACTGGGGGGTTGGGGTGTTTAGCGCTGGATGGGGTTGTGTGGTGTCAGTGAGACGCACCGTACTGAGTTGTAGTGCGGAGAGGGAGAGGGAGAGAGGGTGAGAGGGAGAGGGAGAGGGAGAGAGGGTGAGAGGGAGAGGGAGAGGGAGAGGGAGAGGGAGAGGGAGAGTTGCTATGTATTTATTTTGTTGTTGTTCTTGTTGTATGTTGTGTAAACCTGCTCCTGATGGTCCGGCCAATAAATCTCAGAGGTGTGGGAGGGGGGATATTTTCCGTGCTGCGGTGCCCCGGGCTGCCCCCCCACCCCGTGATTAATGCGCAGTAGCTGCCTCTAGCTGTCAACACCCCCCCACACACACACACATCCACAGGGACATGGGGCTCGGGTTTCACTCTTGGCGCTGAAACACTCTCACAGTTGTGGAGCATTAGACGCGCGCACACACGCAAACGTACACACTCACACACACACACACACACACACACACACAGTCCAGTCAGTTACCCTGCAGTCCAGTCAGTTACCCTGCAGTCCAGTCAGTTACCCTGCAGTCCAGTCAGTGACTCTGCAGTCCAGTCCAGTCCAGTCAGTGACTCTGCAGTCCAGTCCAGTCCAGTCCAGTAAAGTCAGTGTCTCTACAGTCCAGTCCAGTCTAGTCCAGTCCAATCCAGTCAGTGACTCTGCAGTCCAGTCCAGTCTAGTCCAGTCCAGTCCAGTCAGTGACTCTGAGCAGTCCAGTCCAGTCCAGTCCAGTCCAGTAAAGTCAGTGTCTCTACAGTCCAGTCCAGTCCAGCCCAGTCCAGTCCAACCAGTGACTCTGCAGCAGTCCAGTCCAGTCCAGTCCAGTCCAGTCAGTGTCTCTATTCTCAGGACTGCTCTATATCAATCAGTGTTCAGAATCACACCTGTGCTCCATACCTGTGGAGAGCAGGGCATTACTATTTCTGCCCGAGTGTTAAACCTATTTAAACTCCTCAGTCATGGCCGGGTGGGCGGTGGCGTCAGAGTCCACAGTGGTTTTGTCATAATGCAGCAACTCGGCAGAGCCCCGGATAGGGTGCAAACCGCCAGCCAGCCCCCCTACCCCCCCCCACAAGCTCCTCCTCTTCTTCCGTCTCTCTCGCTCTCTCTCAATCCTATCCTTCCCTCCCTCCCTCGGAGTGTGTCCCCGGCCGTGTGCGTGTGTGCACTCCCTCTCCCGTCTCTTGGCCTCCGCGCAGGACAGACACAGATGCAGGGACACGGGGACACCTGGACACAGAGATTTAGAGGCAGAATTCTCCTGGGAATTTGGGAATTTTCCAACTGACGGGAATTAGTAAATGAGGAGCAGGGGGTGAGGAGGAGGAGGCGGAAACAACCAGTCTGGCAGTGTGTAACAGGAGGGTCAGTGTGTCAACTCTGCGGCGGTCAGTGCGTCAGCTCTGCGGTGGTCAGTGCATCAGCTCTGTGGTGGTCCGTGCGTAATTTTGCAGTGGTCGAGTGCGTCAGCTCTGCGGTGGTCAGTAGATGTCGGGTGGTCAGTATGTGGGTCTGGTCACCTCACTGACTGCTGACCTCTGACCCCCGGCCAAAAGCTTTCAGCCGAAAGTTTTGGGGATTGTTTTACTTTTTCTTAGTGGATTTGGATCACTGCTCTCCTCCTCTGTCCTCTCTCCTCTTTCGTCCTTTCTTTTCTCATCCTCTCCTCTCTTTCTCACATCCATTCTGTCCCCCATCTCTCTCTCTCCCACCCTCTCTCTCTCTCTCTCTCTCTCACTGTGTTTTAGTCTCTGTAGTCAGTGTGCCGTCCCAGACAGACAGGAGTTCTGCAACGCACACAACACACTCGACAAAAGCAGCACACGACTACATCATCACACACAACAACACACACGACCACAACAACGCACACGTAGACAACAGACACACAAGACGGGCGGAGACGGACACTCCGATGTGTCCGGGTTCTGATTTCCTGATCGCCAGGGGATCTGGGGCGGGACACAGAGTGGGGGGAGGAACTACAGAGGTGTGAAGTGTCCGTCCAGCATTGCGTCACGACCCCCCCGACTCCGGCACACAGACACACACACACATGGAGGCTCTTTATCACTGATACTGCGACCCCCCCCCCCCCCCCCCCCCCCGGTGCAGCAATAATCACCTCGTTAGGAGCAGCTCGTTAAACAGTCTCAGTGGGAGTGGAGTCTGCGGCCAGAGCCACTGTGGGAATGGACAGGAGCAAGGACCCTGTAGGTAGGGACCTGAGAGAGTGTGTGTGTGTGTGTGTGTGTGTGTGTCTGTGTTTTTGTATTAGTGTTTGTGTGTCTGTATAGTATTATTGTAATTCATCATGGTGCAATGCAGTAAAACAAAGTCACGTACTGCAGTAGAATGTAGTAAAATACAATAAAGTACTACATTAGAATCCAGTAAAATACAATAAAGTACTGTATTAGAATGCAGTAAAATACAATAAAGTACTACATTAGAATCCAGTAAAATACAATAAAGTACTGTATTAGAATGCAGTAAAATACAATAAAGTAATACATTAGAATCCAGGGCAGTGCAGTTTACTACAGTATGGTACAATGCAGTAAAATACAGTAAAGTACTACATTAGAATGCAGAAAAATACAATAAAGTACTGTATTAGAATGCAGTAAAATACAATAAAGTAATACATTAGAATCCAGGGCAGTGCAGTTTACTACAGTATGGTACAATGCAGTAAAATACAGTAAAGTACTACATTAGAATGCAGAAAAATACAGTAAAGTACTGTATTAGAATGCAGTAAAATACAATAAAGTACTACATTAGAATCCAGTAAAATACAATAAAGTACTGTATTAGAATGCAGTAAAGTACAATAAAGTACTACAGTAGAATGCAGTGCAGGGCAGTTTGCTACAGTTTGGTACAATGCAGTATAGTACCGCAGTACAGTGCAGTTACCTACAGTATGGTGCAATAGTTATAAACTACAACAGAATGCAGTACAGTGCAGTTTACTACAGTAAAGTACAATTAAGTACTGCAGTAAAATACAGTAAAGTACTGCAGTACAGTGCAGTTTACGACAGTGCAGGATAGTTCTGTCAGATAAACCACAATCGATCTTCAATGACTCAGAAACAACAGTGAAAATGAGAATGCTTGGAATAATGAATTCCAGTGAAGATGATGATGATAATTGTATTGTTTCTCAGTAAAAGCTGAGGGTCAGAGAGCAGTCTGGGGACAGGGGGTCCTGGGGGCTTTCCTCTGAGTGAGTGTGTGTGTGAGAGAGAGAGAGAGAGAGAGAGTGTGTGTGTGTGTGTGTGTGTGTGTGTGTGTGTGTGTTTGCACAGCGACAGGTTCACATTGCTGGGGCAGGACACCCCCTCGCACCCCCGCCGGCCCCCTCCTCAGACACATTCCTCGGGACAGGAATGGGGTCAGGGGTCGGCTGAGAGGGACATACTTTCCGTGTGAGAAAAACAGAGTGAGGGAGGGAGGAGGAGGAGGAGGAGGAGGAGGGAGAGAGAGGGAAAGGGAGAAAGGGAGGGGGGGAAAGTGAGAGAGGGAGGGAGAGATGGAGGGATTGTGCTGGTTGCAGTGTATGTCAGTAATATATAGCAGTGGGTAATAATAATAATAATAATATAATGCTGATGCTGTCTGTATGTGCCAGTGCAGTGTGTCGTGTGTGTAGAGTGTCAGGGGTGGGGGTGTGCGTAACGGCCCTGGCTGTTCTCTCTGCCCCCCCAGACAGCCAGTTCCGCATGTCCATCCTGGAGCGCCTGGAGCAGATGGAGCGCAGGATGGCCGAGATGACACAACAGCAGCAACAACAGCAGACACAACAACAACAACAACAACAGCAACAACAACAACCACAGAATGGCCAGGACAGCACACACAGCACACAGGTACGGTATTGTGTAATACAGCAGTCACACACACACACACACGTACACACACACACACACACAGGTACACTGCAGTGATCTTCATTAGAGTGGGTTTCCCTTCCCTTCTTCCTGTATCTCTTGACATTTCTCTCCCTCCCCCTCCGTCCCAGTGTAACAGTAGTCCGGGGCTTGTGCTGCGTCCGAGGCGGGGCATCTGGCCGCGCTCCTGTCTCGGGTATTAAAATAGACGAGAGGGAGGGGGAGGGCAGCGTGCAGACGTCACACTCACGGCTAATTTAGACACCTCCAAATCCTTTAATATCCCCCTAGCCCTCCCGCTCGATTTTCCATTCTCTCTCTCTCCCTCGCCCTCCCTCGCCCTCCCGGGTAATTTTTAGCTTTCAACTGGTGCGTCAAAGATGTGGAAAGAAGGATGTGAAGAATGAAGGCGAGGAGGTGTGTGGGGCCAGAGAGAGAGAGAGACGGAGAGCGTGGGGGTGGAGGGGAGGGCAGCATGTATGTAATGTTTCCTATCAGGTGATTAAAGATAGAAACTGAGACACAGAGAAAGGAAGGGAGGGAGGGAGAGAGAGAGAGAGAGAGAGAGGGGAGAGAGCGGGAGGGGGTGTCTAATGAATCTATATCTTCTCACCTCCCCTTCCCTCTGTCTGTGTATGTGAAACGTGTCAGACACCCATTCAGCTACATTCTGCCTCTCTGCGCTGCACACTGTACACAACACTGCACAACACTGTACACCACACTACACACCACAGATACGCTCGGGGTTGGAGCCACACTGCGCTGTGTGTTACTGTGTTACTGTGCTGCTGTCAGTGCTGTGTGTTACTGTGTTACTGTGCTGCTGTCAGTGCTGTGTGTTACTGTGTTACTGTGCTGCTGTCAGTGCTGTGTTACTGTGTTACTGTGCTGCTGTCAGTGCTGTGTGTTACTGTGTTACTGTACTGCTGTGTGTTACTGTGTTACTGTGCTGCTGTCAGTGCTGTGTTACTGTGTTACTATGCTGCTGTCAGTGCTGTGTGTTACTGTGTTACTGTACTGCTGTCAGTGCTGTGTGTTACTGTGTTACTGTACTGCTGTGTGTTACTGTGTTACTGTGCTGCTGTGTGTTACTGTGTTACTGTGCTGCTGTCAGTGCTGTGTGTTACTGTGTTACTGTGTTACTGTGCTGCTGTCAGTGCTGTGTTACTGTGTTACTGTGCTGCTGTCAGTGCTGTGTGTTACTGTGTTACTGTACTGCTGTGTGTTACTGTGTTACTGTGCTGCTGTCAGTGCTGTGTTACTGTGTTACTGTTACTGTGCTGCTGTCAGTACTGCGTGTTACTGTGCTGCTGTCAGTGCTGTGTTACTGTGTTACTGTGCTGCTGTCAGTGCCGTGTGTTACTGTGTTACTGTGCTGCTGTCAGTGCCGTGTGTTACTGTGCTGCTGTCAGTGCTGTGTGTTACTGTACTGCTGTCAGTGCTGTGTGTTACTGTGTTACTGTGCTGCTGTCAGTGCTGTGTGTTACTGTGTTACTGTGCTGCTGTGTGTTACTGTGTTACTGTACTGCTGTGTGTTACTGTGTTACTGTGCTGCTGTCAGTGCCGTGTGTTACTGTGTTACTGTGCTGCTGTCAGTGCTGTGTGTTACTGTGTTACTGTACTGCTGTGTGTTACTGTGTTACTGTGCTGCTGTCAGTGCTGTGTTACTGTGTTACTGTTACTGTGCTGCTGTCAGTACTGCGTGTTACTGTGCTGCTGTCAGTGCTGTGTTACTGTGTTACTGTGCTGCTGTCAGTGCCGTGTGTTACTGTGTTACTGTGCTGCTGTCAGTGCCGTGTGTTACTGTGCTGCTGTCAGTGCTGTGTGTTACTGTACTGCTGTCAGTGCTGTGTGTTACTGTGTTACTGTGCTGCTGTCAGTGCCGTGTGTTACTGTGTTACTGTGCTGCTGTCAGTGCTGTGTGTTACTGTGTTACTGTGCTGCTGTCAGTGCTGTGTGTTACTGTGTTACTGTACTGCTGTGTGTTACTGTGTTACTGTGCTGCTGTCAGTGCTGTGTTACTGTGTGTTACTGTACTGCTGTCAGTGCCGTGTGTTACTGTGCTGCTGTCAGTGCTGTGTGTTACTGTGTTACTGTGCTGCTGTCAGTGCTGTGTGTTACTGTGTTACTGTGCTGCTGTCAGTGCCGTGTGTTACTGTGTTACTGTGCTGCTGTCAGTGCTGTGTGTTACTGTGTTACTGTGTTACTGTGCTGCTGTCAGTGCTGTGTTACTGTGTGTTACTGTACTGCTGTCAGTGCCGTGTGTTACTGTGCTGCTGTCAGTGCTGTGTGTTACTGTGTTACTGTGCTGCTGTCAGTGCTGTGTGTTACTGTGTTACTGTACTGCTGTGTGTTACTGTGTTACTGTGCTGCTGTCAGTGCTGTGTGTTACTGTGTTACTGTGCTGCTGTCAGTGCTGTGTGTTACTGTGTTACTGTACTGCTGTGTGTTACTGTGTTACTGTGCTGCTGTCAGTGCTGTGTGTTACTGTGTTACTGTGCTGCTGTGTGTTACTGTGTTACTGTGCTGCTGTCAGTGCTGTGTGTTACTGTGTTACTGTACTGCTGTGTGTTACTGTGTTACTGTGCTGCTGTCAGTGCTGTGTGTTACTGTGTTACTGTGCTGCTGTCAGTGCTGTGTGTTACTGTGTTACTGTTACTGTGCTGCTGTCAGTGCCGTGTGTTACTGTGTTACTGTACTGCTGTGTGTTACTGTGTTACTGTTACTGTGCTGCTGTCAGTGCTGCGTGTTACTGTACTGCTGTGTGTTACTGTTACTGTGCTGCTGTCAGTGCTGTGTGTTACTGTTACTCTGTTACTGTGCTGCTGTCAGTGCTGTGTGTTACTGTTACTGTGCTGCTGTCAGTGCCGTGTGTTACTGTGCTGCTGTCAGTGCCGTGTGTTACTGTGTTACTGTGCTGCTGTCAGTGTTGTGTGTTACTGTACTGCTGTCAGTGCTCTGTGTTACTGTCAGTGTGTTACTGTGTTACTGTGCTGCTGTCAGTGCCGTGTGTAACTGTGCTGCTGTCAGTGCTGTGTGTTACTGTGTAACTGTTACTGTGCTGCTGTCAGTGCTGTGTGTTACTGTGTTACTGTACTGCTGTGTTACTGTTACTGTGCTGCTGTCAGTGCTGTGTGTTACTGTTACTGTGCTGCTGTCAGTGCTGTGTGTTACTGTGTTACTGTACTGCTGTGTTACTGTGTTACTGTGCTGCTGTCAGTGCCGTGTGTTACTGTGTTACTGTTACTGTGCTGCTGTCAGTGCTGCGTGTTACTGTGTTACTGTTACTGTGCTGCTGTCAGTGCCGTGTGTTACTGTGCTGCTGTCAGTGCCGTGTGTTACTGTGCTGCTGTCAGTGCTGTGTGTTACTGTTACTGTGCTGCTGTCAGTGCTGTGTGTTACTGTTACTGTGCTGCTGTCAGTGCTGTGTGTTACTGTGCTGCTGTCAGTGCTGTGTGTTACTGTGTTACTGTACTGCTGTGTTACTGTGTTACTGTGCTGCTGTCAGTGCCGTGTGTTACTGTGCTGCTGTCAGTGCTGTGTGTTACTGTGCTGCTGTCAGTGCTCTGTGTTACTGTCACTGTGTGTTACTGTGTTACTGTGCTGCTGTCAGTGCCGTGTGTAACTGTGCTGCTGTCAGTGCTGTGTGTTACTGTGTTACTGTGCTGCTGTCAGTGCTGTGTGTTACTGTGTTACTGTGTTACTGTGCTGCTGTCAGTGCCGTGTGTTACTGTTACTGTGCTGCTGTCAGTGCTGTGTGTTACTGTGTTACTGTACTGCTGTGTGTTACTGTGTTACTGTACTGCCGTGTGTTACTGTGTTACTGTGCTGCTGTCAGTGCTGTGTTACTGTGTTACTGTTACTGTACTGCTGTGTGTTACTGTTACTGTGCTGCTGTCAGTGCCGTGTGTTACTGTACTGCCGTGTGTTACTGTGTTACTGTGCTGCTGTCAGTGCTGTGTTACTGTGTTACTGTTACTGTACTGCTGTGTGTTACTGTTACTGTGCTGCTGTCAGTGCTGTGTGTTACTGTGTTACTGTGCTGCTGTCAGTGCCGTGTTACTGTGTTACTGTACTGCTGTGTTACTGTGTTACTGTGTTACTGTGCTGCTGTCAGTGCTGTGTTACTGTACTGCTGTGTGTTACTCTGTTACTGTGCTGCTGTCAGTGCCGTGTGTTACTGTTACTGTGCTGCTGTCAGTGCCGTGTGTTACTGTGTTACTGTGCTGCTGTGTGTTACTGTGTTACTGTACTGCTGTGTGTTACTGTGTTACTGTGCTGCTGTCAGTGCCGTGTGTTACTGTGTTACTGTGCTGCTGTCAGTGCCGTGTGTTACTGTTACTGTGCTGCTGTCAGTGCTGTGTGTTACTGTGTTACTGTACTGCTGTGTGTTACTGTGCTGCTGTCAGTGCCGTGTGTTACTGTGTTACTGTGTTACTGTGCTGCTGTCAGTGCCGTGTGTTACTGTGTTACTGTATTACTGTGCTGCTGTCAGTGCCGTGTGTTACTGTGTTACTGTGCTGCTGTCAGTGCCGTGTGTTACTGTGTTACTGTGCTGCTGTCAGTGCCGTGTGTTACTGTGTTACTGTGCTGCTGTCAGTGCTGTGTGTTACTGTGTTACTGTACTGCTGTCAGTGCCGTGTGTTACTGTTACTGTGGTGCTGTCAGTGCCGTATGTTACTGTGTTACTGTGTTACTGTACTGCTGTCAGTGCTGTGTGTTACTGTGTTACTGTACTGCTGTCAGTGCCGTGTGTTACTGTGTTACTGTGCTGCTGTCAGTGCCGTGTGTTACTGTGCTGCTGTCAGTGCTGTGTGTTACTGTGTTACTGTGCTGCTGTCAGTGCCGTGTGTTACTGTGTTACTGTGCTGCTGTCAGTGCCGTGTGTTACTGTTACTGTGTTACTGTGCTGCTGTCAGTGCCGTGTGTTACTGTGTTACTGTGCTGCTGTCAGTGCCGTGTGTTACTGTGCTGCTGTCAGTGCTGTGTGTTACTGTGCTGCTGTCAGTGCTCTGTGTTACTGTCACTGTGTGTTACTGTGTTACTGTGCTGCTGTCAGTGCCGTGTGTAACTGTGCTGCTGTCAGTGCTGTGTGTTACTGTGTTACTGTGCTGCTGTCAGTGCTGTGTGTTACTGTGTTACTGTGTTACTGTGCTGCTGTCAGTGCCGTGTGTTACTGTTACTGTGCTGCTGTCAGTGCTGTGTGTTACTGTGTTACTGTACTGCTGTGTGTTACTGTGTTACTGTACTGCCGTGTGTTACTGTGTTACTGTGCTGCTGTCAGTGCTGTTACTGTGTTACTGTTACTGTACTGCTGTGTGTTACTGTTACTGTGCTGCTGTCAGTGCCGTGTGTTACTGTACTGCCGTGTGTTACTGTGTTACTGTGCTGCTGTCAGTGCTGTGTTACTGTGTTACTGTTACTGTACTGCTGTGTGTTACTGTTACTGTGCTGCTGTCAGTGCTGTGTGTTACTGTGTTACTGTGCTGCTGTCAGTGCCGTGTTACTGTGTTACTGTACTGCTGTGTTACTGTGTTACTGTGTTACTGTGCTGCTGTCAGTGCTGTGTTACTGTACTGCTGTGTGTTACTCTGTTACTGTGCTGCTGTCAGTGCCGTGTGTTACTGTTACTGTGCTGCTGTCAGTGCCGTGTGTTACTGTGTTACTGTGCTGCTGTGTGTTACTGTGTTACTGTACTGCTGTGTGTTACTGTGTTACTGTGCTGCTGTCAGTGCCGTGTGTTACTGTGTTACTGTGCTGCTGTCAGTGCCGTGTGTTACTGTTACTGTGCTGCTGTCAGTGCTGTGTGTTACTGTGTTACTGTACTGCTGTGTGTTACTGTGCTGCTGTCAGTGCCGTGTGTTACTGTGTTACTGTGTTACTGTGCTGCTGTCAGTGCCGTGTGTTACTGTGTTACTGTATTACTGTGCTGCTGTCAGTGCCGTGTGTTACTGTGTTACTGTGCTGCTGTCAGTGCCGTGTGTTACTGTGTTACTGTGCTGCTGTCAGTGCCGTGTGTTACTGTGTTACTGTGCTGCTGTCAGTGCTGTGTGTTACTGTGTTACTGTACTGCTGTCAGTGCCGTGTGTTACTGTTACTGTGGTGCTGTCAGTGCCGTATGTTACTGTGTTACTGTGTTACTGTACTGCTGTCAGTGCTGTGTGTTACTGTGTTACTGTACTGCTGTCAGTGCCGTGTGTTACTGTGTTACTGTGCTGCTGTCAGTGCCGTGTGTTACTGTGCTGCTGTCAGTGCTGTGTGTTACTGTGTTACTGTGCTGCTGTCAGTGCTGTGTGTTACTGTGTTACTGTACTGCTGTCAGTGCCGTGTGTTACTGTGTTACTGTGCTGCTGTCAGTGCCGTGTGTTACTGTGCTGCTGTCAGTGCTGTGTGTTACTGTGTTACTGTGCTGCTGTCAGTGCCGTGTGTTACTGTGTTACTGTGCTGCTGTCAGTGCCGTGTGTTACTGTTACTGTGTTACTGTGCTGCTGTCAGTGCTGTGTGTTACTGTGTTACTGTGCTGCTGTCAGTGCCGTGTGTTACTGTGTTACTGTGCTGCTGTCAGTGCTGTGTGTTACTGTGTTACTGTGCTGCTGTCAGTGCTGTGTTACTGTGCTGCTGTCAGTGCCGTGTGTTACTGTTACTGTGCTGCTGTCAGTGCTGTGTGTTACTGTGTTACTGTGCTGCTGTCAGTGCCGTGTGTTACTGTGTTACTGTGCTGCTGTCAGTGCCGTGTGTTACTGTGTTACTGTGCTGCTGTCAGTGCTGTGTGTTACTGTGCTGCTGTCAGTGCTGTGTGTTACTGTGTTACTGTGCTGCTGTCAGTGCCGTGTGTTACTGTTACTGTTACTGTGCTGCTGTCAGTGCCGTATGTTACTGTGTTTCTGTGCTGCTGTCAGTGCCGTGTGTTACTGTGCTGCTGTCAGTGCCGTGTGTTACTGTGCTGCTGTCAGTGCTGTGTGTTACTGTGTTACTGTGTTACTGTGCTGCTGTCAGTGCTGTGTGTTACTGTTACTGTGCTGCTGTCAGTTGCAGCCGATGCACTGAACACTGATGATAACCTCTCTCCCTCTCTCTCCAGTCCTCCCAGTCGTTCGAGCGGCGCATCGTGGCTCTCTGTGAGCAGATGATGGGTGGGGCCAGTGGGTGGGCGTGTCCTCTGGGGGCGGGGCTCCTGCACTCCGCCTCCCACAGAGGGATGACTCTGCTGCACCTGGCCGCGGCGCAGGGCTACACCCAGCTGATCGACACGCTGCGCCACTGGAGGTACTGAGCAGTGGAGAGGAGGAGGAGGGGGTGTGAGTCTGATTACAGGCCATAAACGCATCATTCTCTCTCTTTCTCTCTCTCTGGAGGAGTGTGAACAGTGACAGTCTGGACCTGGAGCAGGAGGTGGACCCACTGAATGTCGACCACTTCTCCTGCACCCCTCTGGTACCTACTATATGACTACTACCACACTACTAGACTATTCCACCACTACTGCACTACTAGACTGCTACACTAATACTGCTATACTATCACTCTACTGTACTGCTTGACTACTACACTACTGTACTACTAGACTACTACATTACACTATTCCTTTACTCATACACTGATTTGAATTCATAGTGGGGGAAACGCAGACAGGTGAGAGACAAACGCTGCAGTTTCTAATAACCTGCACCATTATTGGCTGAAGCCGTTTTATGAGCCTGGAGTTTTATTGGTTAAAATAGGCGAGTCTGCTCCTATTGGCTAGAAAGACTCAAGTGGGTTTGGCCCAGTGCATGATTGACAGCTGGTCTGTTCATCTGGAAGTTCAGTGTTTTGTCTGGCAGTTTTGTCTGTTTATATTAATGAATAGCCACATTCATTACATAGTTGATAAATGTAATTATGGATTAGTTGACACACGAATCGGACCAATTAATTACTGGACAGATTACTGGATGAATTTACTACTGTATGACCAAACTGCCGGCTGAATGGCCAAATGGATGGATTTCCCCATGAATTTCCCAATGAACTACCAAATTGAGGGACGAACACTTTTGGCACAAACGGCGCTCCATAGAAATGTCTGCTTCAGACCAGTTTCCATGTCAGCACTGGAGGTCTGCATTTTCATGTTCATAATCCTGTTCTTAATTTTGGCACCCTCCATAGTATTGTCTCACTGCGCTTCTGCTGTGTCGTGTCACGCTGCCCTGTGCTGTGTCATGTCGATCACACGGCCCTGTGTCGTGTCACTGCTCTGCGCTGACCTGTACTCCTCCTCAGATGTGGGCGTGTGCTCTGGGCCACCAGGCCGCCGCGGTGCTCCTGTACCAGTGGAACAGCCAGGCTCTGGGCATCCCTGACTCTCTGGGCCGGCTGCCCCTGGGCGTGGCTCACAGCCGGGGTCACACACGTCTGGCCCGCTGCCTGGAGGAGCTGCACCGCGGGGGCCAGCAAGAGGCCACGCCCCCGACACCACCGGAGGTGCTGCTGCCCCTGCCCCTCCCACACTGGGGCACCGTGACCGAGGAGCCACACCTGCCCCACTCGCCCCTGTCCACCAGCCCCGACACCGGTGAGTGAGTGTTAGTGAGAGTGTGAGTGAGTGAGAGTATGTGATTGAGAGTGTGACAGTGTGAGTGTGTGTAAGAGACAGTGTCTCTCACTAGGCCAGCTCTGGGCCACCTCAAACGCAGCCCTGTGTTTTTATGACCCCGTTCACAGTTGGGTTCTAGTCACATGTGCGGCTGAAACGGAGGCCTAAACGAAAAGCATGCTGGGACTTAAACACATCTGCTCAAACTTACTTATTAATATCGACCTCATCGCTTCTGCCGTGTTTGGAAAGGACTCTGAACCCTTTGCAGCCGACGCTTTCGAATATGATTAAGAAATGCATGACGACGTGTGGGTTTAGCCGCTGGTCGCGTTTTTAAAGCATTGATCAATTAATATTGCTTCTTCTGTAGAAGGTTTAGCAGTTATTTGTGGGTTTTTATTTTACAGTAAATACCACCTCACACAAACTGCTGCCTATTTTGTTCTGAAACTACGGAGTAGCGGCTCACAGATGCAGCAGGACAATCCTCTACTCTGATTGGCCGCGTCTGGATATGGATTGATCCGAGAACCGATTTCCACTCTTGTGAGGCGCAACCACAGTTTGTGTGTCCGTGTGGAAAAAGTAGTTTCACAGAAATCAGTGCATCCAATGCGATTTCAGCGGGGTGGCAATGAACGGTTGTCGGACCCCCTGGCGGGTTTAGTGCGTTTAGGTTTAGACTTTTTACCGGTTCGGCTCTTTATCCGCGCCCCACAATTTGGGAACCACTGGGCTTGACGGATATTCCAAAAGAAGCGTTTGTGTTGTGAACGCGTCGGAGCTGTTTTCAGTGCCTGTATTTTCCATGTGCTGCGAGAAGCGAGGTTTGCTTTGAAACGGCACAGTTTGACACACGAGTCTCTGGGAGCGTAGCTTGAGCTGCGTCACGCACTGATGCGTTTCTTCGGCCCAGGGCTCGGTGCGTTCATACTTACAGACAGGCTGGGGGAAAGGATTTAGGATGGCATAAATCTCAAGTGTAAACAGGGTCTGAGTGCGTAAGTGCGAGTGAGAGTGTGTTGTTGTCATAACTGTTGTTTTGTTTATATTTATTTTGTATTGTATTAACAGTCTCTCTCTCTCTCTCTCTCTCTCTCTCCTCCCCTCCCCCTCCCTCCCTCAGGTCTTAGTTCCTCCAGCAGTCTTCCCTCCCCCAGCGAGCCGCCCTCGCCCTCCCCTCCCTCGCCCTCCCCCAGCTCGGCCTACTCCAGCGGCTCCCTGCCCCAGGGCTCCCCACCCTACAGCCCCCCCATTGACACGGCCATGGACACCTCGCCTTCGCCTTCCGCACCCTCCCCCTCACATCACTCCCCTCCGCTCCCCCTCCCCTTCTCCCTGCCGCCCTGGGGCCTGTCTGGCCCGGAGCGCCGGGCCTCTGGAGCCGGGGACTCGGGTCTGCGCTACTGCCCGGGGGAGACCTGCTTCCTCATGGACTACGAGGCCGCCGCCCCCCCCCACGCCCCGTACCACACCCCAGGCCATGCCCACTCCCCCTCGCCGCCGCCACACGGCTTCCCCCCCCTGGAGGCGGAGCTTCTGCAGTTCAGCGAGAACGCGGAGAACGAGGGGTACCTGCCCCCCGTGGAGGTGCTGCAGGTATGAGTCACGGCTTCTGACTGTGCTGTGTGTCTGTAGTGTGGTGTGTCTGTAGTGTGTTGTGCCGTACTGTGCCGTGCCGTCCTCTTCTCTCAGTAACTCCGCCCCCCGTGCCCAGGTGGACATGGTGACGCTGGCGGAGCAGATCATCGAGGCCACGCCCGAGCGCATTAAGGCGGAGGAGTTCCCGGCTGAGCCGACGCTGCGCCAGCGGAGAGACAACAACGCAGCGCTGTGCGACGCAGTGCCCTGGCTGGCGCGGTACCTGGACACGGTGGACAGCCTGCCTGGCCTGGCGCAGCACAGCTGGTACTGATCACACTGAGCGAACTGAGCGCACACTGAGCACATTGAACACACTGAACACATTGAGAACACACTGAGCACATTGAACGCACTGAGCGAATTGAGCACACACTGAGTACGCTGAACACATTGAGTGCACTGCACACCCCATACTGCACACACAGAACAGACATGTTAACTCTGTGAGAGTCTCTCTGACCCCCTGTCTCCTCCGCAGCTGCGTGTGCCCTGCGCCGCCCCCATGCCCCCCGTCGCCGCTCAGCACCCTCGCCCTGCCCCGGCCCCGGGCCCCCAGCAGCGCCGCATGGGCGGAGTTCTTGAACGCCTCGGCCAACGGCAGGATGGAGCGCGAGTTCGCCCTGCTGACGCTGTCGGACAGCGAGCAGAGGGAGCTCTACGAGGCGGCGCGCATCATCCAGACTGCCTTCCGCCGCTACAAGGTGCCTGCTGACCCTGCGCACTGTGTAGACATATAGACCCTGCACACTGTGTGTAGACATAAAGTGTGTTGACATGTATGGACCCCGCACACTGTGTGTAGATATGTGTAGACTGCGCACCGTGTACAGACGCACCGCTCGTTAACCACCTCTGTCTCTCTCAGGGTCGGAGGTTGAAGGAGCAGCAGGACATGGCAGCCGCGGTCATACAGAGGTGCTACAGGAAGTACAAGCAGGTAGGAGGCCTGGCGTGTGACACGGGGCCCCCTGGTGGCGGCTCTGCAGCATGGCTGGCACAGTCCTCCGGCTCGGAGGAGAGGGAGAGAGAGGGAGAGAGAGGGAGGTGCACCAGTACTGTACTACACTGAGTGTGTGTGTGTGTCGGCACTATGCTTGCTAACAGCTTGTCTTTCTGTGACTAACCCACACTAACCGCACCCTCTCTCTCCCTCCCCCTCTCTCTCTGCTAGCTAACATGGATAGCTCTGAAGGTAACTTGTCTTTTGCTGATTTCTGCCTGTAGTCTCTGTGCAGCTGCGTGAGGCTCAACCAGTGTGTGTGTGTCAGTTTATAGCTGTGTGTAGTGTGTGTTGATATCTGTGTGTAGTATAGTGTGTGTTTATATATCTGTGTGTGTGTGTGTGTCGGAGGGGGGACTGTTGGAGTCTGTAATGTAGTGTAACCCCCAGCCCTCTCCCTCTCCTGCTCCCTCCCCCTCTCACCTCCTCTCTCTCCTGCTCCCTCCCCCTCTCTCACCTCCTCTCTCCCTCTCTCTTTCTCCTCTTCCATGCTCCCTCCCCCTCTCTCAGTACGCACTGTACCAGAAGATGACCCAGGCCGCCATCCTGATCCAGAGCAAGTTCCGCAGCTACTACGAGCAGAAGCGCTTCCAGCAGAGCCGCCGGGCCGCGGTGCTGATCCAGCAATACTACCGCAGCTACAAGGAGTACGAGCGGCTGAAGCAGGGCCCGCGGGGCGGCGCCGGGTCAGCGCGCATCAAGTGAGTCCCGGTGCCGGCGTGTCTGTGTATCAGTGTGTGTGTCAGTCTTGTCAGTGACAGTGTGTCTCTCAGTGTGTCAGTCAGTCAGTCAGTCAGTGTGTCTGTGTATCAGTGTGTGTGTGAGTCAGTGTGTATGTCAATGCGTCAGTGTATCAGTGTATTAATCAGTGAGTGTGTCACAGTATCCGTGTCAGTCAGCATATCAGTGTGTCACAGTCTCATTGTGTATATCAATGTATCAGTGTGTCACAGTGTCAACATTTCAGTGTGTCAGGTTGTCAGTTAGTCAGTGTATCAGCCTCTCAGTGTGTCATTGTCAGTGTGTCACAGTATCAGTGTGTCAGTCATTGTATCAGTGTGTCAGCCTCTCAGTGTGTCTGTCAGTGTGTCAGTTAGTGTATCAGTGTGTCACAGCCTCTCAGTGTATCAGTCAGTGGATCAGTGTGTCAGTCTCACACAAGCACAAGTTTGTATTAACTCCTCTCCCTCCCTCTCTCTCTCTCAGGGGTTCCTTCCTGACAAAGAAGCAGGCTGCTCGCAAGATCATGCGCTTCCTGCGCCGCTGCCGACACAGGTACCCTCCCCCTCCGCCGCTCCCTCTCTCTCAGTGTTTCAGACGGAAGAGTAACCTCCCCCTCCCCCCCGCAGGATTAAGGAGCTGAAGCAGAGTAAGGAGCTGGAGCGGCTGCAGAAAAGAGGACTGACAACATAGACCCCCGCCATCCCTCGCTCCGCACTCCTCCTCCTCCGGATCACAACCACACTCTGGGACTGGAGGGGGAGAGAGAGAGGAGATGGGTAGAGAGGAGAGGAGGATGAACCCATTCGCCTGCATCTGCCTTTATACTTGTATTTATTTATTTATTTTCATCATCCCTCCTTCCTCTGATGGAGAAAGAGAGAGGAGAAGGGGGAGGACCCATGATATCTACCAGACTTTTGTAATTTCACTCTTTTGTTACCAGTCATTGTTCAGTTATTCATGTTTGAGGACCTGCAGTGTCGAGGAATGTATCACACAACACACAATATACTCCACACACACTACACACACACCGAATAGTGCAGGTGCGCCTCCCTCCCTCTCCCTCTCCCTCTCCCTCCCCCTCTCCTGTATCTGTAAGGAGTGGGAGGTCTGTGCCTGCAGTGCTGCAGAGCTGCCACAGGGGGGCCCTGTGTAACACTCCTGGCCCTGCCTGTGCGCGCACACACACACACACACACACACACACACAGATATATACATAAATATAAATATAAATTTTACAGGTAAATATGCTATAAATATGATCTTGTTGATGTTATTGATATTTATTTTTACTTCTTTCATGTTTTGTTCAACAGACAATTGTCCTTGTGACCGACTGACACACTGACTGACTGACACACTGATACACTGACTGAAGTTAAAGTACTTACAGGAAGTCACTGCAGAGTCTTAAGTGGATGTGGGTCGAGGGCCTCAGGACAGAGAGGAGGGTGGTGCGATGAGCAGCCTTAACCAGTGTGTGGCCCTGTACTGCACAGCACAGCACAGCGCTTACCGCACACACTGCACCGCACTTACCGCACACACTGCATGACACACCTGTGCTGGTGTGCTGTCGTGTTGTGCTTCTGGCAGACGACGTGGGAGAGACCGCGACTGTGTACATAGTGTAAATAATGAGAGGACAACCGAGAATATATTTAAGGACAGATGGACGGACAGAAGAGGGAAGTGCAGCTACACACCCCTGCCTGCTGACAGCGCTGACTGTAGTGAGGACGCTGCCCGTGGTCTGTGGCGACGCTCGGAGGGGCGTTTGCGTGACGTTTGCATGCGCACGCGTGTGTGTGTGTGTGTGTGTGTGTGTGGGTGTGTGGGTGTGTATGTATGTATGTGTGTGTGTTTGCGTGTGTTTCTCTACAGCGGTGTTTGAATCTTGAACAGGTGTTTGAGCGTCTGTCTCAAAGTACACACTTACACACACTAACTCACAGATATGCACTCACACAGACACGCACTCACACACCTAGAGCTCTGTCTCTATACATGACTCATGTTTTTTACTTGTCTCTGTAAATGGATTATTTTGTTTGTTTTGCATCTTGAAACTGAAGCGCTTTTACTATTTCTTAACGATGAGGCTCATCATAATAACAACAACGAGACATTCTCTACGACTGCGTCTGTCTTTCTTGAGTTGCGGACTGTGTCTGTCGGAGCCCAGAGCCTGTTCCTCCCCCTGTCATTCCTCCATTTCTGTCTCCCCATCCCTCCCTCCTTCCTCTGTTCCTTTATCCCCATCTCTCCATCCCTCTCTCCTTCCTTCCTCCATATGCCCCTCTCCATATCCCTCTGTCATGTCCCTCATTCCTCTGTTCCTCTCCCCATCCCTCCTTCCTCCCTCTCCTCATCTGTCCCTCTTTCCTCCATTTCTCTCCCCATCCATCCTTCTCCCTCTCATTCATCCCTCCTCCATTCCTCTCTCCACCCCCATCCCTCTGTCCTTCTCCCTCCACCACAGCACCACACAACACTGCTGTATAGATTTAATCTCTGTTTATTAGAAAAAATACACGTCATGAGCTGAAAAATATAAAACATCTTCAATCTGCACAGTGAAGCGCCCTCCCCCTCCCTGTCCCCTGCAGAGTGGACTCTTCCACCTGTCCCTCCCTCACTGAAGAAACAGCACGGTCAACAGCCCTGTCCAGAGAGAGAGAGAGATCAGGCAGATGGACTAAACTGCTGGAGACAGACAGACAGACATCTCCCTCCCCCTCCCCCTCCCTCACTCACCCAGCACATACGCGCAGACCAGTTTCTGCTCCTGGGAGACGTGCAGGCTGGGCGGCACCACACTGCTGGGCTCTCCATGCAGGGGCAGTGCCAGGGTGGCGACGCACACCCCCCCAAGCAGAGCGCACAGCACGGAGTGCTGGCGGGAGGGGGAGGGGGCTGGGTAGGGACACACGGACACAACACTGAAACACACTGAACACAGACGATTGTAACACCGCGCCCCCCCAATCGACACCCTTCCCCTCACCTGCCTGCGTCTGCAGCTCGGCCCGCCCGCTGAGCCTCCTCCCCCTCCGCGGTGGGGGCTCCTGTCCCACGACGGCCGGGACCTCCCTGCACCCCGACGCCCCTCCCGCAGCCCGCACCTCCACCCTGAAGCGATCGGCGTGTCCACAGTGAGGCTGAGTCTTGTCCCTGTGTCGGACCACACTGAGAGAGAGAGCAGGGAGGGGAGAGTCAACAGCACGGCTAGGTCCCTCGGGGTTAATTAACACAATTGACTGTGGCTCCAGTTGTGCGGCTGCGGTGCCAGTGAAATCCAGATGTGCTTACATGTCCACACAGGAGCTGGGCGCCACGCTGCCCTCTGCCTGGACCACGCTGTACAGGGAGGGTGCTGTGCACTGCACTGAGAGAAAGAGAGAGAGAGAGACATGGGGGTCACTTACAGGGTAACACCCCCGGTAGGACAGGGCGAAGGCGTGGGGGTTGTACAGTGTGAGGACGTCTCTCTGCGTCCGCGGGTCTCCGGGGCAGAACCGCAGCTCCGGGGGGGACAGGAGCACGGAGAGGCGGGTGTGGCCGGGGAGGGGGTTGTCAGCCCCGCCTCCTCTCTCTCTCTCCCGTCGCCTCATTGGCTGCCACGGCCCTCCGGACTCATGGCACAGATGTGCGCCATGTGCGAGTTGGACAGTCAGAACAGCACCACCTGTGGGAGAGGAGGAGGAAGAACATGTGACCAGAGTTACAGACTAGAGTAACACACACTGACACACTGAAACACACAATGTTACACATACTGATTCTGACACACACTGACATGCAGAAACACACTATAACACACTAAAACACCGCTACACACTGACATGCAGAACCACTATAACACAGAAACACAGTAAAACACAGCTACACACACTGACATGATCACACTGTAACATAACACACACACTAACGAACTCACTAACACACTGTTTTGCACTACTTATCATTGCATGTCCTGGCCTTACCCAGAGCCCTTTGCGCCGCACTACACTGCTGCACTGGCTGACACAGCTCGATCGGGACACACCTCTCGGTGACGTAAACAACAACACTGCACCCGCACTGAGCAGCGCGGCGCCCGTGTGGCAGTGGGGGGGACCTCTGCTCCCTGTGGCCGCAGTGCTTAGTGATGCTGTAATTAGTTTGCAGCTGGCAGACACCCACCTGTGTGCTCCCGCTTCCGGCTCGGCTCCGCTCGGCTCCCATAGACAGCCGACACCCTCCCCGCTAATTGGCTGATCCTCATACATGTCACCCTGCCCTCTTCCTCCGCTCCTCCTATTGGCTGACCTGCACGCACGTCATCCCGCCCTCTTCCTCCGCTCCTCCTATTGGCTGACCTGCACGCACGTCATCCCGCCCTCTTCCTCCGCTCCTCCTATTGGCTGACCTGCACGCACGTCATCCCGCCCTCTTCCTCCGCTCCTCCTATTGGCTGATCTGTACGCACGTCCCCGCCCTCTTCTGCAAACCCTGTTGATTATGCAAATATAACGTCCCGCCCCCCGCGTTACCCTGACTGCCGATTGGCTGAACCGATGGAGGCGAGAGATACACTGTGATTGGTCGGATCCTGCTGTCTGTCCTGCCGATTAATGTCTAATGTGTTGACTGCACCGCAGACGCTAAAGCAGACAGTCGAACAGTGCTGATGCGACACGGATATGAATCGATGCATAAATACATGTTTATCTAAATACACGCCCGTCCTTTAAGACGCGGACGCTGTCACCTCTGTGCGTGCGCGCCCCCGCGCCCCGCACGCTGGCCTGTGATTGGCGCGGCCGGCCGTGCCGCTGCGTGCGCGCTCCCCGGTGTCACCTTGCCCAGCTCAGCCTCAGAGACGCGCTCGGAGAAGCTACAGCTCAGCATGGCGGCCGCCGCGGGGTCCAAGCCCAAGACATCGCCCAAGTCCGTCAAGTTCCTGTTCGGAGGCCTGGCCGGGTGAGTGCGGGGCCGGGGCACCGGGGGACCGGGGGCTGGCGGGCTGGCGGGCTGGCGGTGGGTGTCTGTGAGGGGCGCAGGGGTCACGGCTGTCCCGCAGAGGAGCCGGTTACAACACAACAGTGTAGCGGCGCTGACTGCGGCAGGGAATTGAGTAACAGCGTCCGGGGTGGCCAGCGGTGGAGGTAGCAGTGCATTGTAGCTGTAGGTAACAGTGCATTGTAGCTGTAGGTAGCAGTGCATTGTAGCTGCTGTAGCTGTAGGTAACAGTGCATTGTAGCTGTAGGTAGCAGTGCATTGTAGCTGCTGTAGCTGTAGGTAGCAGTGCATTGTAGCTGTAGGTAGCAGTGCATTGTAGCTGCTGTAGCTGTAGGTAGCAGTGCATTGTAGCTGCTGTAGCTGTAGGTAGCAGTGCATTGTAGCTGTAGGTAGCAGTGCATTGTAGCTGCTGTAGCTGTAGGTAGCAGTGCATTGTAGCTGTAGGTAGCAGTGCATTGTAGCTGCTGTAGCTGTAGGTAACAGTGCATTGTAGCTGTAGGTAGCAGTGCATTGTAGCTGCTGTAGCTGTAGGTAGCAGTGCATTGTAGCTGTAGGTAGCAGTGCATTGTAGCTGCTGTAGCTGTAGGTAGCAGTGCATTGTAGCTGTAGGTAGCAGTGCATTGTAGCTGCTGTAGCTGTAGGTAACAGTGCATTGTAGCTGTAGGTAGCAGTGCATTGTAGCTGCTGTAGCTGTAGGTAACAGTGCATTGCAGCTGGGAGTTCATGTTTCAGCTCCTGCAGCTCGTCCTGCTCACAGCATCACAGGGTGCCTGAGTGAGTGTCTCTATCTCTCTCTCTCTCTCTGTGTCAGTGTGTGTGTGTGTATCTTGCCTAATCCCCTCCTCTATCTCCCTCCCTCTCTCTCCAGGATGGCCGCCACAGTCTTCGTGCAGCCGCTGGACCTGGTGAAGAACCGCATGCAGCTCAGTGGGGAGGGGGTGAAGACGCGGGAGTACCGCACCAGCCTGCACGCCGTGGCCAGCATCCTGCGCCAGGAGGGCCTGGGAGGCATCTACACCGGGTACGGGGCAGATAGACTCTCTCCCCCTGCCTCCCTCTCTGTGCCAGTCAGTCATGTCTGTCAGACCAAGGCAGATCTCATACAATAATAACACAAAATCCTCCCTCTCCCTCTCCCCCTTTCCCTCTCTCCATCTCTCTCTCTCTCTCTCTCTTCCAGGCTGTCGGCGGGGCTGCTGCGCCAGGCCACCTACACCACCACGCGGCTGGGCATCTACACTGTGCTGTTTGAGCGGCTCACCTCGGCCGACGGCACCCCCCCCGGCTTCCTGACCAAGGCGCTGATTGGCATGACAGCCGGTGCCACCGGGGCCTTCGTGGGCACGCCGGCCGAGGTGGCACTGATCCGCATGACAGCGGACGGGCGGTAAGCGAGGGGGAGGGCGCGGGCGGGAGAGCCGGCGCTGGGCCAGAGGTTTGGGCTGACTGTCTTCACTCTGTCTCTGTCTCTCTCTCTCTCAGTCTGCCGGTGGATCAGAGGCGGGGTTACTCCAATGTGTTCAACGCCCTGCTGCGCATCACCAGGGAGGAGGGCGTCACCACCATGTGGAGGGTATGCCTGTAACCCGCGACACACAGTGCGTCGGCACAGAGCACGGATAGAGACATGCAGTGCGTTGATAGTGACACACAACAGCAACACACAGCACTAATAGTCATATGGTACAGCAACACAGAGCACCAATACAGCAACACAAGAAATGTCACAATGTCCAGTAGAGTTGTATACAGCATGCATCCAGTGTTGTCTAGAAATGTCCAGTGCAGTGTTACTATACAATACTGGATGTGTGTGTGTCCAGGGATGTCCAGTGTGAGAGAGTGTTAGTGCTGTCCAATATTGCTGTCCACTGTGTTGCAGGGCTGTGTCCCCACCATGGCGAGGGCAGTTGTTGTGAACGCCGCCCAGCTGGCCTCCTACTCCCAGTCCAAACAGTTCCTGCTGGACACAAGTCAGTGCATCCGTCAACCCCCTCTGTCTAACAACCCTCTCTCTCTCTCTGTCTCTCTCTCTCTCTTCCTGCCCGTCTGTGTCTCTCTCTGTCTCTCCCTCTCTGTCTGTCTCTCTCTGTCTCCTACTCTCAGGCCAAAGTGCTAGTCAGTGTGTCTGTATTAACTTCTCTCTCTCTCACACAGAGTATTTCGGGGATGATATCCTGTGCCACTTCTGTGCCAGTATGATCAGTGGTCTGGTCACCACTGCCGCCTCCATGCCTGTGGACATAGTCAAGACAAGGTACGCCCCTCCCTGTTCAAACCGCTCTCTACCCCTCAGTGTTCAGCTCAGCTATGCTTTATGGACTCGACCATCGGCGATCACACCGCCGTGAACAGAGAGGAGTCCGCGGGTGAACCCAGGCTTATCGTCTCGGTTTACCGCAGATTACTTTCCCTCGGACCGGTCGATATCGGCCTTCTGCCCCGCAGTGGGACCAGCCCTCGTTCACGCGGACCTGTGTTTACTGCTGCCGGTGTCACTCAGTGGATGCTGGACCCTGCAGACATGATATATCTGAAATACACACACACAGCATGAGACTGTAGCTCACAGATCACAGCCATCAAGCGCACATCTGGATCCGTGACTGTGTCAATAATCGTCTCCCTCTCTCCGGTCTAGGATTCAGAACATGAGGATGATCGACGGCAAACCGGAGTACAAAAATGGACTGGTGAGTATGTGTCCGTGTGTCCCTGTCTGTGTGTGTGTGTCGCTATGTGTCAGTGTCTGTGTGTCTCTCTCTCTGGGTGTCTCCCCGTGTGTGTGTGTGTGTGTGTGTGCGCGCGCGCGCATCTCCCTGCCTGTGTCTCTGTCTCCCTGTGCGTGTCTCTCTCGCTCTCGCTCTCTCTCTGTGTCTCTGTCCTCTCTTGCCCTGTCATTCCTCAGACCCGAGACAGCTGGAGCTCTGACCTTTACAGAGAGAGAGGGAGGGAGGGGGGAACAAGGAGAGTGACATTCTTCAGGGTTGAACTGCTTCTCTCTCACACACAGACACTCTCTCACTCACACTCTCCCTCTCCGTCTCTCCCTCTCAGGACGTGCTGTTCAAGGTGGTGCGCAACGAGGGCTTCTTCAGCCTGTGGAAGGGCTTCACGCCGTACTATGCGCGCCTGGGCCCCCACACCGTGCTCACCTTCGTCTTCCTGGAGCAGATGAACCGCTTCTACCGGATCTACTTCCTGGACTCCTAGTGGAGCCGCCGCACCATGACAGCACGACCACACGCTTAAACACAGGAGGAGCACTGACACACACAGACTGACGCATACTGACACACTCAGGCAGACCGACACACACACACACACACACTCAGGCAGACCGACACACGCACGCACACCCCTCTGACAGACGCACTCGGACAGAAACACACACACACAGACGGACCCCTCCCCCTCTCCTCTCTCCTCTCACTCTAACAGACCACCCATGGGCCGGACTGGTGAAACGGGCTGTTTATACACAAACTGGGACCAGTTTGAGACGGGAGGGAGCAGAGAGGGGGAGGGGGGCGTGTTGTGTGGATTTGCACTTTCCATATAGTGATCCTGGGAGGAGATTATAAATGATGATGATAACAGGTTTAATTGGGAGCTCCAGCACCATATAAAGAACCTCATTCCTCCTCCCGCTCTCTCAGTTAATAGAAAATGCACAATAATACACACACACACTGGACTGCACTATACTACACTATACTGTACTATACTGTACTGTGCTATACTACAGTATACTGCAGCGCACTGTACTATAGTATACTGTATGATACTTTACTACACTATACTGCAGTGCACTGTGCTATACTGTACTGTACAGTGCTTTAATGTTCTGTGCTGTAGTATACTATACTGTACTGTGCTATACTGCACATCATTATAGTTTATAGTGCAGTGTGCTGTACTATACTGCAATATACTATAGTATACTACAGTGAGGGCCCTGTGTCTTGCCTGCCTGAGAGACGTTTACAAGGGCTGTTATGCAGAGCACAGGGCCACTGCTATACTGTGCTGTCCCAGACTGTGCAGTGCACTATACTGTCCATCGCATACTCATGCTTGGTTCAAGCAGGTCACATGACTCTTAAATTAATTATTTAAAAACAATACCTTTAGTGTCTAGACATGTCGTCTTATTTTTGTAAGGGATTCAGTAGAGAAGCTGCAGAGAGTCGGAGTTTAGCTCTGCAGGCAACCGAACTGGAGTATCTGCGCTCCCTCCCTGTCGCTGGGGAGGGGCCGGACACACACATGACACATATGACATGCACACACACACACACACACGCCGCTCTGGGCCAGTAGTGTTATTTGATGTGAACTGCGGGTGTGAGAGCCGGAGTGATGTCCCAGAGCGCTGCTAATGTAGAGTCCCAGTCAGAGCAGGGTGGGGGGGATAAAGAAATACGATTTAAAATATTACCAATAAAAGATTTGTTTTCCCAGACTACAGCGTGTTTGGGTTTTATTGTTCGGGCCAGAATCTTCAGCTGGCGGAAACTCCATGGAATCCAGCCCAGGGATCCGGAACGCTTCCCAACCAATCGCTCGCTCGCTCTCTCTCTCCCTCCACCCCTCCCTCTATCCCTCTATCCCTTCAGTTTCAATTTCTGGAGCTTTATTGGCATGACTGCTTCTTTCTCTCTCTCAAATGCAAATTAAATATCGCTGTCTTGTCATGACAGGAGTGGCCCTGTGTTGCCAAAGCACTTAACCACCACATCTATTGTATATGTTTACACTATTAATAACACACAACCTCATATTATCCCCCTCCCTCTCAACAGAGGCAATATAATCGAAAAGGATTGGCTTTTGTTTGTTTTACAGTGTTTTATAATATAAATAGAATATTTCAGTTCACAGTTCAACCAAATCTGCCACCACAACATAAACATCGTGACGGCTGAAAAACGTCGGCCAATCAATAAAAGGAGTCGGGCGGCGCCTGCGCGTTGGACGCCACGCAAGCCCCTCCCCCGCCCAGCCCCTTTAAGCGCTGCGCTTCCGGTGCTCTTCAGTCAGTCCAAGATGGCGGACCTCCTCGGCTCGATCCTGAGCTCCATGGAGAAGCCTCCCACTGTCGGCGACAAGGAGAGCCGCCGCAAGGCCCGAGGTACCGTGAGAACCGCCAGCCGCGACCCCCGGGCGCCCCTCGACAGCCCGGCGGAGGCGTCGGGCGTGAAGGCGGCCCGAAACCGGTGCTTTTACCGCTCGGAACCGAACCCCCGCCGCCATTTCCCGCTCGTCCTCTCCGCGTCTCCCCGGCGGCGCTGTGCGGTCCCTGCTCTGCGGAGAGCGCCCGCCCCCCTGCGGACCGCTCGCTCGCATTGGCCGCAGTCTGCGCTTCCTCGCCTCCGGTTGGCTGCCGACGCTGTCGATCCTGGAGGGGTTATGAATATTAATACCGCTCCTCCTGGGCGTGGCGATTGGTTGGCTCGTCGGCCCGCATCGAGAGCTGATTGGCCGGCCCCTCTTGTTCTAATTTGAATATTAATGAGGCTGTTCGGGGGCGCTGGTACACGGGCTGTGATTGTCATTGTTTCCGCGCCGCTCCGCAGTGCTTTAATTGAGTTAATTAGTTAATGAGCCTGCTCTCGCCGGGGACACGAGAGGGGATAGTGCCCACATTGTGTATATGATCTCTTCATGTTCTGCGTGTGAGTGTCTGTCTGCCTGCCTGCCAGGGTGTGTGACTGTGCACCAGTCCCTGTGTCAGAGTGTGTGTGTGTCCATGTGTCTGACTGTCCACCGGTCCCTGTGTCAGAGTGTGTGTGTCCATGTGTCTGACTGTCCACCGGTCCATGTGTCTGACTGTCCACCGGTCCCTGTGTCAGAGTGTGTGTGTGTCCATGTGTCTGACTGTCCACCGGTCCCTGTGTCAGAGTGTGTGTGTGTCCATGTGTCTGACTGTCCACCGGTCCCTGTGTCAGAGTGTGTGTGTCCCTGTGTCAGAGTGTGTGTGTGTCCATGTGTCTGACTGTCCACCGGTCCATGTGTCTGACTGTCCACCGGTCCCTGTGTCAGAGTGTGTGTGTGTCCATGTGTCTGACTGTCCACCGGTCCCTGTGTCAGAGTGTGTGTGTCCATGTGTCTGACTGTCCACCGGTCCCTGTGTCAGAGTGTGTGTGTCCATGTGTCTGACTGTCCACCGGTCCCTGTATCAGAGTGTGTGTCCATTTGCCAGAGTGTGTGTCTGTCCCCGTGTTGTCCACCAGTCCCTGTGTCAGACGGACACATGGACTTGCACAGTGTGTCTGACCGCCCCCGTGTCTGTGTTTCAGAACAGGCCGCCCGCATGAAGAAGATGCAGGAGGAGGAGAAGAAGAAGAAAGTGGAGTTCAGGAAGAGGGTGAGAGCCGGACCTGGCCGTGTGGACCGTGATCCCGTGTGCGTTGAGTCTCTGACTGTCCCTCTCTCTGTGTGTTTGTGTGTCAGATGGAGAAGGAGGTGTCGGACTTTATCCAGGACAGCTCCCTGCAGAAGAAGCGCTACGCCCCCATGGGCAAGATCGAGAGGAGCATCCTGTAAGAGCCGCCGCCCCGCACTCGCGGCTACACAACCTCGCAGTGACAAGCAGCCCCAGACAGTAACCCCCTCTCTCCCTCAGGCACGACGTGGTGGAGGTGGCCGGTCTGACGTCGTTCTCATTCGGCGAAGACGAGGAGAGCCGCTACGTCATGATCTTTAAAAAGGTCTGTTCCCCTGCCTGCCTGCGTCCCTCTCTCTGTCTTCCTGTCTGTCCCCCGTGTCCCTCTGATGGTCTCTCTCTCTCTCAGGAGTTCGCTCCCTGTGATGAGGAGCTGGAGTGGTATCGCCGGGGAGAGGAGTGGGACCCCAAGAAAGCCGAGGAGAAGCGCCAGCAGAAGGTGAGTGTGAGTGTGCTTGTGTATATACAGCTCTGGAGAAAATTAAGAGTTCAGAAATCAATGTGAAGTGGTAATTTATCCAGAGCTGTGTATATATATAATATAATATACACTCACCTAAAGGATTATTAGGAACACCTGTTAAATTTCTCATTAATGCAATTATCTAACCAACCAACCAATCAAATGGCAGTTGCTTCAATGCATTTAGGGGTGTGGTCCTGGTCAAGACAATCTCCTGAACTCCAAACTGAATGTCTGAATGGGAAAGAAAGGTGATTAAGGCAATTTTGAGCGTGGCATGGTTGTTGGTGCCAGACGGGCCGGTCTGAGTATTTCACAATCTGCTCAGTTACTGGGATTTTCACGCACAACCATTTCTAGGGTTTACAAAGAATGGTGTGAAAAGGGAAAAACATCCAGTATGCGGCAGTCCTGTGGGCGAAAATGCCTTGTTGATGCTAGAGGTCAGAGGAGAATGGGCCGACTGATTCAAGCTGATAGAAGAGCAACTTTGACTGAAATAACCACTCGTTACAACCGAGGTATGCAGCAAAGCATTTGTGAAGCCACAACACGTACAACCTTGAGGCGGATGGGCTACAACAGCAGAAGACCCCACCGGGTACCACTCATCTCCACTACGAATAGGAAAAAGAGGCTACAATTTGCACAAGCTCACCAAAATTGGACAGTTGAAGACTGGAAAAATGTTGCCTGGTCTGATGAGTCTCGATTTCTGTTGAGACATTCAGATGGTAGAGTCAGAATTTGGCGTAAACAGAATGAGAACATGGATCCATCATGCCTTGTTACCACTGTGCAGGCTGGTGGTGGTGGTGTAATGGTGTGGGGGATGTTTTCTTGGCACACTTTAGGCCACTTAGTGCCAAATGGGCATCGTTTAAATGCCACGGCCTACCTGAGCATTGTTTCTGACCATGTCCATCCCTTTATGACCACCATGTACCCATCCTCTGATGGCTACTTCCAGCAGGATAATGCACCATGTCACAAAGGTCGAATCATTTCCAATTGGTTTCTTGAACATGACAATGAGTTCACTGTACTAAACTGGCCCCCACAGTCACCAGATCTCAACCCAATAGAGCATCTTTGGGATGTGGTGGAACGGGAGCTTCGTGCCCTGGATGTGCATCCCACAAATCTCCATCAACTGCAAGATGCTATCCTATCAATATGGGCCAACATTTCTAAAGAATGCTTTCAGCACCTTGTTGAATCAATGCCACGTAGAATTAAGGCAGTTCTGAAGGCGAAAGGGGGTCAAACACAGTATTAGTATGGTGTTCCTAATAATCCTTTAGGTGAGTGTATGTGTGTGTGTGTGTGTGTGTGAAGTGCTGAGCGCTGCGTGTCTGGTTGGGGACAGATGCTGAGCGTCGTGTGTTGTGAGGTGCTGAGCGCTGTGTGTGTGTGGTGTGCGTCTCTGAGGCGATGAACGCTGCGTGTTGTATGTTGTGAGGTGCTGAGCGGTGTGTGTGTTGTGTGTCTGGCAGGAGCAGGCCGCCCGGGAGCAGCAGGGGTCCGGACAGACAGACCGGCCGCCCAGCCCGTCCAGCAACTACAGGGACAAGTACAGCCACCTGATCGGCACGTCGGCCGCAAAGGACGCCGCCCACACGCTGCAGGCCAACAGCACCTACGGCTGCGGTGAGACACTGACCACACGCTGACCACACACTGACCACACACTGACCACCACACGCTGCAGGCCAACGGCACCTACGGCTGCATTGAGACACTGACCACAGACACCCTGACCCTCTCTGTCCTCTCTCTCCCTCTCCAGTGCCCGTGGCCAACAAGCGAGACACACGCTCCATCGAGGAGGCCATGAACGAGATCAGAGCCAAGAAGCGACAGAAGAAGGAGGGCGAGGAGAGCGGGGGGGGCAGCAGCTGCTGAGCGACGGAGGAGGAGGAAGGCTGGGGCCGGGAGGACGCTGGGGGTGAGAGGTTTGGAGATCCACTCCCATAGGCTTCATGTTCCAGTTACCTAATTGCTTAATTGGCCAATTAGTTAATTGGCCCTGCCCTCTGGCTGCTAGCCCCGCCTCCTCCTCCCTGTCCCCAGGAGCCCGTGTCGTCGGAGGGGGTTTCACGTGTGTGTGTGTCCCCGCTCTGCTGTGTGTCTGTGTGCTCCTCGTGCTCTAGAACTGGTTTTAAAGATATTTATTGTCCTGGGCATGACTGTCCAGCCCAGGGGATCATTTACTACAGCAGGGGCCCCGGCCCGGCCCTGAGGGGCCACAGTGTCTACTGGTCTGTGTGTCTGTCTTGTATCTCTGTCTGTCCTGTCTCTGTTGTCTGTCATCTCTTTTATCGATGGGACTGCACTGCAGTGTCAGTGGGACGGTCTTGTTTTTAAGGTGTGGAACAGCTGTTGGCTCTGGGACAGCTGCTGTATTAAAATGCTTATTGTGACCTCTGACCTCCTGTGTCCTCCTTCACCTCCCTGGGCAGCCAGAGGATGGTGTCCAGTTCAACTCACACACGCGTATCGAGATGGAGATGCACACGGATATGCATGTGTAAATATCTGTATCCAGGTGTTTTTTAGACATGTATTACAAGAGGGCTGTGTGCCTGCAGGGAGCTCGGACACTGGACAGTCAGGGACGGACAGAGGGACGTGGTCAGTCGGGGACAGTTGCTGGGACACCAAAAGACAGAGGGACCCAGTCAGTTGCGTGGGGACAGACCGAGGGATGCGCTCAGCCTCAGATCGCTGTGCAGACATACTGTGCAGTTACAACTGACTTGAACCACGACGGGGTGACAAGCCAGGCATGGGGAGCTGTGGGCTTGTGCTGCCATCTAGAGGAGATGGAGCAGAACCGCCTCCTCGACCGTGTTTCTAACCGACACACTTCAGTGTTAATTACTGTGGCCCTGGACGTTGCAGGTGGCTTTCAGGCAGGCTGTTCTGGTTATGAGTCCAGAGGATTGGGAAAAGGAAGTGGACAGAAAGGGGAAGCATGTGAACATACAGAGGAACAGAGAGCAGGCATGTCACACAATAACACACTTCTAATACACATGGGAACACACTACACAGACTGGACACTACACACACACACAGACACACACACTGTACACAGACTAGACACTGCACACTCAAACTGTACCCAGAGTAGACACTGCACACAGACCCACACGCACTGCACACAGATTAGACACTTCACACACACTGTACACACACGCTCACACTGTACACAGACTAGACACTGCACTGTAAGATATTATTTGTTAGAATATATTTTTCTATGGGGAATTCTATACCATCTGGTTTGGTAGAGGAAACAGACCTCCTCCCTTTTATCTAAGTTCCCTGGTAGCCCTGGTAGCCCTGGTAACCCTATCTTTATGACCTGAGACCAAAGGGGACCTGTCCTCTGATTGGCTCCTAGCCAAATTCGAAATGACCCCCACTTCTAAATTACTTTAGCATAAGGCACCCAAGTCATGGTGGTGGCAAAATGCTATTGGTTGGAAGGAAACCTTATAAAAGGGAAAATGAAGAGAATTTGAGTTCTCTTAACTTCTTCATCCTGCAACGAGACACAAGACAGAGCTGGAGAGGAGAGACAGAGAGAGACACACCGCTTCCTGCCTGACCAGACTGGCCTATAAGCAGTACTGTGAGGAGAAAGAAGAAAATGGGTATGATCTGTTTCTTACTGTAATCCAGCAGAAGCTTAATATTACTTATTTTCAGTAATATAATTGAATGATATTAGTTTCCTATTTTTGTCAAAATAAATGATTATTGCACATCTGTGACTTGACCGCATCTTCCCTCTAAAAAGAATCTTAAAAGAGAAACCAATTGACCTATGAGTTTCCAGTTCGACTATTTATTTAGATTGACTGAAAAACCAAGCATTCAAATTCTCTTACAGTACAGACTTGACACTGCACACACGCACAAACACACACACTACAGACTAGACACTGCAAACACACACTGCACACACACTACACTGCACCGACTAGACACTGCACACACACTACACTGCACCGACTAGACACACACTGTACACAGACACTGCACACACACACTGTACACAGACTGGACACTGCACACTCACACAGACACACACCCACACACTACACTGCAAACACACACTGCACAGACTAGACACTACACACACACACACTGCACAGACACACACACTGCACACACACATTGTACAGACTAGACACTGCACACACACACACACACTACACTGCACAGACTAGACACTGCACACACACACACACACTGTACACTGCACAGACTAGACACTGCACACAAACACACTGCACAGACTAGACACTGCACACACACTACACTGCACCGACTAGACACACACTGTACACAGACACTGCACACACGCACTGTACACAGACTGGACACGCACACAGACACACACACTGTACACAGACACCGCACACACGTACTGTACACAGACTGGACACTGCACACACACACACACGCACTGTACACAGACTGGACATGCACACAGACACACTGTACACAGACTAGACACTGCACACAGACCCACACACACTGTACACTGCAAACACACACACACACACACACACACTGTACACCGACTAGACACTGTACACTGCAAACACACACTGCACACACACACACACCGCACCGACTGCACACTGCACACACACACATACACACTACACAGACACTGCACACACGCACTGTACACAGACTAGACACTGCACACACACTACACTGCAAACACACACTGCACAGACTAGACACTGCACACACAAACACACACTGTACAGACTAGACACTGCACACACACTACACTGCACCGACTAGACACTGCACACACACACACACACACACAATACTGCAAACACACACTGCACACACGCACGCACGCACACACACACACACACACTGCACACAGACTAGACACTGTGCGCACACACACAAACACACACTCTGCACAGACTAGACACTGCACAGACACACACACTGCACACACACACACTAGACACTGCACACACACTGTACACTGCACCGACTAGACACTGCACAGACTAGACACACACACACACTGTACACAGACACTGCACACACGCACTGTACACCGACTAGACACAGCACACAGACCCACACACACTGTACACTGCAAACACACACACACACACTGTACAGACTAGACACTGCACACACACACACACACACTGCACACTGTACAGACTAGACAATGCACACAGACCCACACACACTGCACACAGTTTAGACACTGTACACACACACACTGTACATGACCCATACACACACACACACTAGACACTGCACACAGACTTGACACTGCACACACACACACTGTACAGACTAGACACTGCACACACACTGTACACACACACACACTAGACACTGCACACACTGCACAGACTAGACACACACTGTACACAGACACTGCACACACAAGACTGTACACTGCAAACACACACTGCACACACACTACACTGCACAGACTAGACACACACTGTACACAGACACTGCACACAAGCACTGTACACAGACTGGACACTGCACACGCACACAGACACACTGTACACAGACTAGACACTGCACACACACCCACACACACTACACTGCAAACACACACTGCACAGACTAGACACTGCACACACACACACACACACACACTGCACAGACTAGACACTGTGCACACACAAACACACACGCACACACTGCACAGACTAGACACTGCACAGACACACACACTGCACACACACACTGTACAGACTAGACACTGCACACACACTACACTGCACCGACTAGACACTGCACACACGCACTGTACACAGACTGGACACTGCACACACGCACTGTACACAGACTGGACACTGCACACACACAAACACACACAACACTGCAAACACACACTGCACAGACTAGACACTGCACACACGCACGCACACACACAGACACACACACTGCACACAGACTAGACACTGCACACACACACACTGCACCGAGTAGACACACACTGTACACAGACACTGCACACACGCACTGTACACAGACTGGACACTGCACACATGCACTGTACACAGACTGGACACTGCACACACACACACACACACACACAACACTGCAAACACACACTGCACAGACTAGACACTGCACACACACGCACGCACACACATACACACACTGTACAGACTAGACACTGCCCACACACTGCACACACACACACACACTGTACACTGCAAACACACTACACTGCACCGACTAGACACTGCACACACACACACTGTACACAGACACTGCACACACACACTGTACACAGACTAGACACTGCACACACACACACTGTACACAGACACTGCACACACACACTGTACACAGACTAGACACTGCACACACACACACACTAGACACTGCACCCAGACTAGACACTGCACACACACTGTACACTGCACCGACTGCACACAGACACTGTACACCGACTAGACACTGCACACAGACCCACACACACTGTACACTGCAAACACACACACACACTGTACACAGACTAGACACTGCACACAGACCCACACACACTGTACACTGCAAACACACACACACTGTACAGACTAGACACTGCACACACACACACACACTGTACAGACTGGACACAGACTGGACACTGCGCGCACACACACACTGCACACTGTACAGACTAGACACTGCACACAGACCCACACACACTGCACACAGTTTAGACACTGCACACACACACTGTACACGACCCATACACACTGCACACACACACACTGTACAGACTAGACACTGCGCGCGCACACACACTGCACACACACTGTACACTGCACCGACTAGACACTACACACACACACACGCTGTACAGACTAGACACTGTACACACACTGTACACTGCACCGACTGCACACACACACACTGTACACCGACTAGACACTGTACACAGACACTGCACACACGCAATGTACACAGACTGGACACTGCGCGCACACACACACTGCACACTGTACAGACTAGACACTGCACACAGTTTAGACACTGTACACACACACACACACACACTGTACACGACCCATACACACTGCACAAACACACACACACGCACTGTACACCGACTAGACACTGCACACAGACCCACACACACTGTACACTGCAAACACACACTGCACACACACTACACAGACACTGCACACACACACACACACACACTGCACACAGACTGGACACTGCACACACACACACACACACACACTGCACACAGTACAAAGACTAGACACTGGACACACTAGACACTGGACACTGCACACACTAATCCTACACAGACCTAAAGAGAGAGAGAGAGAGAGAGAGAGACACGCACACAATGACGAGTTCACACATGTACCGGTTCCAGTGTTAGTTTATTTGATGTAGAGCAGCCACCGCACAGGGCAGACAGGGAGGGGGAGGGAGCTTGTGAGATCAGTGTAGCCCCCTGTGGCAGTGGAGTGGCCCCCCTGTGTCCTCACAACACTAAGTGCGTGCCAGTGTGTGTGTTGTGTGTGTCGGGGTCAGAGGTCAGGGTTTATTTGGCCTGGGGGTGACGGAATTTCTTGCCAGCGAACTTGGCTCCGCTCCCAAGCTCCTCTTCGATCCTGCAGAGAGAGAGAGAGAGAGAGAGAGAGAGAGAGAGTGAGTGTGTGTCAGTGTAGCAGTGGACATACACACGGGACACACACAAACGGGGGCTCCGTCTCTCACCTCATCAGCTGGTTGTACTTCGACAGTCGCTCTGACCTGCAGGGGGCACCGGTCTTGATCTGCCAGAGAGGAGGAGAAGCAGTGAGAACCAGGGACCGAGAGGAGACATAGGGGGGACAGAGAGAGAGAGATGGGTGAGAACCAGGAAGAGACAGGAGACATGGGGGTAGAGAGAGAGAGAGAGAGAGAGAGAGAGAGAGAGAGAGGTGAGAACCAGGGACCGAGAGGAGACCCAGGGGGACAGAGCAGACGCACAGAGAGAAAGGAGTGAGACACGGGGACACACACCTGTCCGGTGCAGAGCCCGACCACCAGGTCCGCGATGAAGGTGTCCTCAGTCTCGCCCGAGCGGTGGCTGACCATGACGCCCCAGCCATTGGACTGCGCCAGCTTACACCTGCAAGTCAGAACCACAGCCTGAGCGGCGGGTCGGCCACCGAGTGACCATCGGTCACCGATAACCGGCTATCAATCACAGAGGGCAGGGGACGGACTCACGCCTGGATGGACTCGGTGACCGAGCCGATCTGGTTGACCTTCAGCAGCAGGCAGTTGCAGGCCTTCTTGTCCACCGCCTGCTTGATGCGCTTGGGGTTGGTCACGGTCAGGTCGTCCCCCACCACCTGGATGTTCACGGAGCCAGTGAACTTGGCCCAGTGCTCCCAGTCGTCCTGGTCGAATGGGTCCTCGATGGACACAACTGAGGAGGAGGGGACGGGACAGTGAGCGCATGCGGGGCTCGCCACGGTGCGTGGGAGGGGCGTGGGAGCGGCGGCAGGGTACCTGGGTAGTCCTTGATGAAGCTCTTGTACAGGTCTCCCAGCTGTTCTCCGGTGATGTGTCTCTTGGGGTCGTCCGGGGACTTGAAGTCCAGGTCGTACTTGCCGCTGCGGTGGAACTCGGACGCCGCCACGTCCATTCCGATGACGATCTTGTCGGGGTAGCCGGCCTTCTCAATGGCGCTCTTCAGCAGCTCCAGGGCTGGTGGGGGGGAGACACGTTACACTCACTTACACAGAGACACTGACACACACGATTAAAGGTATACGGTGCGTCGTTGGCCCGTACCCTCATGGTTGTCCAGGATGTTGGGTGCAAAGCCGCCCTCGTCCCCCACATTGGTGGCATCTTTGCCATACTTGCTCTTGATGACGCCCTTCAGGTTGTGGTAGACCTCGGCACCGATGCGCATGGCCTCGCGGAACGAGCTGGCGCCCACCGGCAGGATCATGAACTCCTGCATGGCCAGCTTGTTGCCGGCATGGGAGCCGCCGTTGATCACGTTGAACGCCTGGGAGAGAGACGGAGAGATTTAGATTTACTTGCCATGTTAGTGATTTGGCAACAATTTGATGTCATCCCATAATATGAGGGGGTGGGTGGTCCTGCTAATTGGTCAAAGCCAATTAAGTAACCGAGCAATTAAGCAATTAGGTAACACGGGCAGTGCACTCACGGGAACAGGCAGGATGAGCTCCGCGTTGCCGGCCAGGTCGGCGATGTGGCGGTACAGGGGGACGCCTTTCTCCGCTGCACCGGCCTTGCACACAGCCAGAGACACGCCCAGGATCGCGTTGGCACCGAACTTCGCTGCAGAGTGATGCACAGAGAGAGAGAGAGAGAGAGAGAGAGAGAGAGAGAGAGAGAGTAAGGGAGAGAGTAAGGAACCCTACTGCACAGTAAGATGCTTTTGAGTACAGGACACAGGGTGAAAGGGAGGCGGTCTTACACTTGTTCTCGGTGCCGTCCAACTCCAGCATGAAGTTGTCGATCTTCTCCTGCTCCACCACACTCAGCTTCTGCACACAGAGACACACACACAGGTCACAGCATGAGCCACACACAGTCCAGTCCAGCAGGGTCTCAGCCCTGGTCCCGAGAGACACAGTCCAGTCCAGCAGGGTCTCAGCCCTGGTCCTGAGAGACACAGTCCAGTCCAGCGGGGTCTCAGCCCTGGTCCCGAGAGACACAGTCCAGTCCAGCAGGGTCTCAGCCCTGGTCCTCAGAGACACAGTCCAGTCCAGCAGGGTCTCAGCCCTGGTCCCGAGAGACACAGTCCAGTCCAGCAGGGTCTCAGCCCTGGTCCTGAGAGACACAGTCCAGTCCAGCAGGGTCTCAGCCCTGGTCCTGAGAGACACAGTCCAGTCCAGCGGGGTCTCAGCCCTGGTCCTGAGAGACACAGTCCAGTCCAGCAGGGTCTCAGCCCTGGTCCCGACACAGTCCAGTCCAGCGGGGTCTCAGCCCTGGTCCTGATAAACACAGTCCAGTCCAGCGGGGTCTCGGCCCTGGTCCCGAGAGACACAGTCTAGGACACAATAACTAAAACAGACTGAGTAACCTCTGACCTTCTCCAGCAGTTTGGGGACGATGTCCTTGTTGATGTGGTCCACAGCCTTCTGGACACCTGCGAACCACACAGGGACACATCCAGTTAGCCCAAAGGTTAATTAATTGGTTAACTGTTTAATGGCTTAATTGGCAGGCAGGGGGTTTGACTGACCTTTGCCCAGGTAGCGGCTCTTGTCCCCGTCCCTCAGCTCCAGCGCCTCGTAGATCCCAGTGGATGCTCCGCTGGGCACGGCTGCCCGGAACCGACCTATGTGTATGAGTCAGAGGTCAGAGTAAGTGCTCTGGTGTGCGTCTGTCTTCCGTCTCTCACCACTTTCACTGAACAGGAGTATTGCCACAGACGCACACACTCGCACACAGACCCCGGCCCCTCTCACCCTTGGCGGTGTACAGGTCCACTTCCACAGTGGGGTTTCCACGGGAGTCGAGGATCTCACGGGCATGGATCTTAGTGATGGACATCCTGACTGATAGAGAGAGAGACTGATTAATAAACACAACAACTGCGATTCAGCACTGAACGGGTTAATGGCCCCCGGGTCGGTACCTCCAGCCCGCAGTCGGCTCAGAACCTGCACGCCTCTCCCTGCCATCTCCCACCCCACCCCGAGCTGTTCAGTGTGTCCCTCAGCACCCACCGTAGAGCAGCCAATCACAGGCCAGGGCCGCGGTGGCAATGAGGGGATTGGCTGTGTGGGCTGGTTTACTTTAATCTCCTTCGCTCAGGAGATTACACACAGCGCTCTCTCCCTCTCTCTCCTGCTTCCTGTCCTCCTCTTCATCTCTCTATCTCACTTCCTGTGCTGCTCTCTCTTCTCTCTCCCTCAGTTGCACCCCCTCTCTTATCTGCTCCCTCTCATAAACCCATCATTCACACACCAACCCCTCTCCCTCTCCCTCTCTCAGACAGCAGCCGAATCCGTATCCTCGAAGCATTCTGCATGCCTGACATTCTCCTCCTCCTGACCTCCACTGACAGAAATAGCATCTCTCGCTCCCTCTCTCCTTCTCTCTCTGTCTCAGAAGGGGTATTAATAGCGCTGTGAAGGCCAGGCCCGCCCGCTCCTCTAACGAGACGGCGAAAAGTGCAGAGGTCACAGCAGTACACGCACACACATAGTGTGACAGACACACACACTCACACACACACACACACACACAGAATGACAGACACAGATACAGAGATACACACACACACACACAGAGTGACAGACAGACACACAGATACAGAGACACACACACACACACACACACACACACACACACACACACACACACACACACACAGAATGACAGACACAGATACAGAGACACACACACACACACACACACACACACACAGATACAGAGACACACAGACAGACACAGACACACACAGGCCCATACTCGACCTTTTGACTTTGACCTTTCCTTTTTGACCTTTGCACTTCAACCTTTCCACTTGGACCTTTTCACTGTGACCTTTCCACTTTGGCGAGCAGACCGCTGCCCTTTCAGCTCGAGGGGGACAGGGTGTCAGCTGGACACAATCCACAGCAGAGCGAGGCAGAGAGGTGACGCCAGTAAAGCACTGGCAGTGTGAGAAACTCAGCATCTCACACACACACGCCACTGATGGACAACGGTCTCAATGACAGTGACCTTTCACAGCTCCGCTCGTCCTTCACTCAGCCTTCCTGTGGCCCGGCAGGGGTCACAGCACAGACGGGGCTTCCCCAGCAGTGCCACACACTGTACCACACACTACACACACTGTACTACACACTATACACACACACTGTACTACACACACTGTACACACACACTGTACTACACACACACACACACTGCACCACACACACACACACTGTACTACACACACACACACTGTACTACACACACTGCACCACACACTGTACACACACTGTACTACACACTGTACTACACACACACACACACTGTACTACACACACTGCACCACACACTGTACACACACTGTACTACAGACTGTACTACACACACACACACACTGTACTACACACACTGCACCACACACTGTACACACACTGTACTACACACTGTACTACACACACACACTGCACCACACACACACACACACTGCACCACACACACACACACACTGTACTACACACACTGCACCACACACTGTACACACACTGTACTACACACTGTACTACACACACACTGTACTACACACACACACACACACTGTACTACACACACTGCACCACACACTGTACACACACTGTACACACACTGTACTACACACTGTACTACACACACACACACACATGCGCTGCCCGGTTAGTCACGGTTGTAAACGCACTGATCTGCGGTCTGTGCGGTGTGTAATGAAGAGGACCCGCACGCCGGGGGAAGGTGTGCGTAATTAAGCTCCGGGGTGAATGGCACGGTGCGGTGGCACAGGGCGGAGGACCCCGACACTGTACCGACCTGCAGCGCCCGTCCGCCCGTCCGCCCGCTGCCAGGACTGCCTCCACCGACTTTACTACTACTTTACTACTGCTGCGGCGGCTCATCATTATCATAATAATAATAATAATAATAATAATAATAATAATAATAATAATAATACCTGAGTGTAGTACAGCGGAGGCGGTGCTCGTCTGCTTGTCCCACTGCTCTGGCAAGTGGCGCTCCGCGGCCGCCGCCCCCTATTTATAGGGTCCGGCTGTCAGGGACCGTCTGCCAATTAGCATCCATGCACCACATGACCTTACCCCCCCACCCCACACACACACACACACACACTCACTCACACTCTTACACACACACTTTTACACACACACACACACTCTTACACACTCAAACACAACACTCACTCTCACACACACACACTCACACTCTTACACACTCAAACACAACACTCACACACACACACACACACTCTTACACACTCAAACACAACACTCACTCTCACACACACACACTCACACTCTTACACACTCAAACACAACACTCACACACACACACACACTCTTACACACTCAAACACTCACACACACAACACTCACTCTCACACACACACACTCACACTCTTACACACTCAAACACTCACACACACAACACTCACACTCACACTCTTGCACACTCAAACACTCTTACACACACACACTCTCATACACTCAAACACACCCAGACACACACACACAACACTCAAACACACACAAAAACACACAACACACTCTGTGCCAGCCTGCACAGAAAGTATTAGTAGTATTAGTAGTAGCAGTAGTAGCGGCAGCGGTAGTAACAGGGGCAGTATTGCACCCTGTGGGAAACTGGGCAGTAATTCGCAGACGGCCCCTGGTGTCCCTGGCTGGAGCCCATAGTGGGGAAAGGTCAGAGTTCACAGGGTGTGAGGAGTGGGGGGGTAATGTGACACGGGCCAGGGTTCGAGCAGCGGCGCTGTAAAGGGCAGCGAGGGGCCGGGCCTGTCTGTCCGCTCTCCTCCTCCTCTCTGCTGTCCCCTCTACCCTTTACTGCGCGGCTAATATTAGACCAGTGTGACTCCTGCGCAACGCCAATGAAGCTGCCCTCGAACCCCTCACACTGCAGCCCTGCTCTACTACACTGTTACTACAGCACAGTCCCCCAGTGTCACAGCACTGCTCTACTACACTGCTACTACAGCACAGCCCCTACTGTAACAGCACTGCTCTACTATTTATTTTTTATTATTATTAATTTCTTAGCAGACGCCCTTATACAAAACACAAGCGCAATACAAAGTGCAAGAATACAGTGCAGTTCAGGCATAATACATTTTACAAAGGGATGAGAAGGAGCGGCTCTGGAGGAAGGAGAGTGGAGAGGAGGCAGAGTTAGTCTTCTGGCACTGGAGGAGCGCAGTGGTCTGGAGGGGATGTATGGAGAGACGAGGGTCTGAAGGTAGCTTGGTGCAGTGTGGTCGAGACAGCGGTAGGTGAGGGTCAAAGTCTTGAACTGAATGTGTGCCGGTATCGGGAGCCAGTGGAGGGAGCGGAGCAGTGGAGTAGCGTGCGAATCGGGGCAGAGAGACACCAGACGAGCCGCAGAGTTCTGGATGAGCTGGAGCGGCGGGTATTAGATGCAGGCAGGCCGGCCAGGAGGGAGTTGCAGTATCCAGGCGGGAGAGGACCAGTGACTGGACGAGCAGCTGAGTCGAGTAGTCGGTGAGGAAGGGACGGATCCGGCGTATGTTGCTCAGGAAGAATCTGCAGGTGCGCGTCAGCGTGATGTGCTGGGAGAAGGAGAGCGCAGGATCGAGGGTGACTCCTGGGTTCTACACTGCCACTCCTGCGCAACGCCAAGAAAACTGCCCTGTGCCCCTCACACACACACTGCAGCCCATAGCAACAGCACTGCTCTACTACACTGTTACTACAGCATCACAGTTACTCAGGGCAGTGGAGAGGGGTACAGCGAGTCCTCTGGGGCAGGAGGAATGAGTGAGCAGGGCGGGGAGCTCGGTGCCGTCTGGTCCAGACAAGAGCAGGAGAGATGGAGGCAGAGGGTTTTAACCGGACTGGTACGAGCCGGCTGCTGGAAGTAGTGCGTGTGTAACAAACACTGGTGTCTGTACTGCACTGTGGTGTGCGCTTTCCTGAATAATGACAATAATCTGGCACATTGCATTCATGAATAAGCTCACTTTAGAACAACCCCCCCAACTGCATGGGAACAACTCCAGCTCAGAAGTGGGCCGAGAACGAGGCTGTGCTCTCCTGCCACCCAGTGGCCACAGCACAAACTGCAACACACGAGGAATAAATCCATAGATCGTTTTAGTTATAAATCACTTTAACTTCTTCTGCAGCCCATCACCCCACGTCTCTACCCACTGTGGAAATGGAGCCATGGCTTAGGCTGAAACCGTTTTGGAAAACTACAATCGCATGCGTGTGAAAGAAAAACAAGGAGGGAGAAAAAGAAACGCGAGACCGTTAGCAGGACCATCTGTGTCAGGATGCTTTCTAGACCTTTATCAGAATCGGCATTCGACAGTTGCAACCCTCGCTCGGCTGCCTGTGATACGGAGGCGAGGTGTTGTGGACGCCCGGGGCGCGGCCGTAACTGTGCCATGAAGCTCGAGCGTCCGCAGTCGGCCGTTCTGTGCTGTTCACATGCAGTGTATTGTTGGCACGTCAGACATCACCACAACCACACATCCTCACCCCCCACTCAGACGCCGCAGGCCCCCAGCGCTGTGGGGACGAGCGGAAAGTACAGTACGGAAGACAGTGGGACAATAACACATACTGCTTGAATTAACATTAAACTTTATTTGGCATCAGTTGGAAAATAACAAAACATTACTGAATCAGAACACTGTGGGGGTAGGGGGGGTCCAGTGACACAGGGGTGGAGTGGAGGGGGCTGGCGAGGGAGAGGGCGAGCAGACAGGAGGGGGAGGGAGCCTCAGTAGTTCGATTTCCGTAAGTGTGATGCCATGTCGAAGGCCTTTTTGTTCAGGGCCCCTCCGTGAACATCCTTACAGCCCTTGATGATCACTACAGCTGAGGGAGAGAGAGAGAGTTAGTGCGGAGGACAGACAGACATCCTTCGGCCCTACAAACGGAGAAGAGGCCCCTCAACGCTCTGAAGCTCACTGCCCTGTTAAACAGCTGATCAGAGCCAAGCAAACTACAGGACACACCAGAACCTCCTCTCTGGACCAGCAGAACTCAACCCCAGAGCCCACCCTGAAGTCTCCCCACTAGAGACAGATCTGACCCAGTGCCGGCTCAGTGACCACCGGCTGGCCAGAGAAAGCGTGGCCAGTGAGCTCCTGCCATTATTATTATTTTAATTTCTTGGCCACGGCTGGAGACGGGAGATCTCCACCAACCCTGAGGGACTTCATTCATGGCTTTCTATGGTTCTGTTCATGCACTGCGATTATATAAACCCTCATAAAAGGTTTTAGTTTACCCCCTCCCCCGCATTCCCATTTCTACTGATCACAAGTCCTTCTGTAACCCTCTGGCAACACATAGCAGTGCTCTCAATTACTTAACTGAATCTTACTTTAAATAGTGTAATAAAAGTTCCTTCTTTAAGTTCTTTATACAATTCTATACTTAACTTAAACCCCTACCGTTTAAAATAAAAGGCTCTGATTTAGGAAATAAGTTCCATTAAGTAATTAAGAGCTCGTTGGAGCAGAAGCCAGCGGAGCGAGGGCCGGCCGCGGTACCTTTGTTGGACTTGGCGACGGAGATGTTGAAGGTCTCGCTGCCGTTGATGGACTTGGTGCGCAGGTCCATGCACCAGTCTCCTTCCTCGTTGATGCGGTCGCGGATCACAGAGCACTTCACTCCGCCCAGCGTGACGCCGTTGATGAAGAACGAGCTGCGGTCCTTCCCCATGAGCACGGCCAGCTCGTCGGGCTGCGGGGGGGGGCGAAAGAGAGCGAGAGTGAGTCTCTGGGGGAGTCCGAGGGCTGACCTCCTACAGCACTGCTCTACTACACTGCTACTACAGCACAGCCCCCTATTGCAACAGGACCGGTCACCACAACAGGGCTGCCCATTGCACCTCTACTCCCCGGCCACTCCAGGCCAGGCCATGGCTTCCAGGAGCCACAGCGAGGGGACCGACACACAGGGCAGTCGGAGTTACAGTGCATTGCACTCCACGACGAGATGCTGTCGAGTCTGAAAGAGGTTGACGTCACTGCAACGCTTCACACCGGCTGATTGAGACCCCCCCCCCCCCCCCCCCCAGCGAGGGACGGTGGTGGGTTGGGGACAGTTTCATAGTTCGGCAGAAGTTTGTTTTAATGGCTAACTGGCGCAGACGCCGTGGGGCTGCAGTGGAGGTGTCTTTTTGAGGAAGCGAGACCGTTGCGAACGTCCTGTTTTTGTGTGTTCTTTATTCTTGTCACACTTCCTGCACTGAAGTCCTACGTCCGCGTTTCTAAAAACCCAATGCCCAAAAAAGGAAGTTTAAAACGCTACCCCCCCCCGCATCGTGCCAGGAGCCCTGCCGAGGGTCCCATTCCCACTCACCGTGCGGGACCATCCGGGTCACTGCCTGCGGTTTGCAGCTTTGGGATACAAAAATCAATGATCACAGCACATGGATGGGAGGGCGTTTTATAAATCGAGCTCAGCTCAACTTCAGAAACTGAACTTTTCAGAAAGCGGTTGTGATTTACATCAGGAAACACCCAACATCTGTAGATGGATATCGAACAGTTTACATTAGAACCAGCGCCAAGGACTGCACAGCAACCAGAAACCCCAGCCGAGTTAGATCTATAGATACAAGAATGTACATTTTAAGCATGCGTGTATTTATATGCACACACATGTATGCACACACACTACACAGATGGCGCCACAGTATCTCCAGGTATCGCCACTCCCTGCTAGATCTCTCTAGATCTCTCTAGATCTCTCTAGATCTCTCTAGATCTCTCTAGATCTCTCTAGATCTCTCCTGAAGCACCGACAGTTGGTTTTCAAATTGATGCAGCGGCGGGCGGCTGCTCCCTCCCCGGCCCCCAGCGCAACACGGAACTGCCGCAGGAATGTGCGGACCCGTCACAACACGCCCCGCCGCCTGCGCGTCACAGTGCGAGTGCGCAACAGCGCTGCGCCCGGATCAGACGCGGGGCACAGGGCCCGGATCAGACGCGGGGCACAGGGCCCGGATCAGACGCGGGGCACAGGGCCCGGATCAGACGCGGGGCACAGGGCCCGGATCAGCACAGCTTGGGTCGACCACTTCCGCAGGAAACCGCAACGCCGAGCCACCTCTGACGCCCCGGGTCCCATTGACGGAGCCTCGGAGAAACAGATGTGCGTCAAAGCAGCGCTCCGGCGGCGGCGCTTTTATCCAGTGATCCAGGAGCCTGGCGCTGGGGGGGCGGGGGGGCGCATTAAAGCACTTCCGCACCACGTGTTTCCACAGCAGCCCAGCCTCGCGCCCCGAGCCCCGTTACACTTCCGCGCGGATGTGCAGCCGCAGACACGCATGCACACAAACACACAAACACACACACACACACACACAAACACACACGCATGCATGCATGCATTCAAATACACCCCCCACCCGTCCCGGCTCGCCCTCCCTCCATTTACCGTGATCTTCCCAAAATGCCCGTTCGGGGCCGCCGCCCACACGCTGTGGGCACCGGGCTCACAGCCCGCGATGGCGGCGTCCTGGACCTCATTACCGGCCATCAGGTTGCTGACATACTCGTTCCAGGACATCGTGGATCTGTCACCGTGCAGAAGAGGCTGAGCTCGGAGTGGGGGAGGCGCTTCACTGCCGGGAGAGAGAGAGGGAGGGAGGGGGGTAAGAGTGTGCGGAGAAATAACGAAATCATAAAGCACCAACAAAATGAGAGCGGAGCAGATAAGTGAAGGTGAAAAGTAAACCGTAAAGCAAACCAACCCCAACAACTGAAACGCAGCGGGTCAGGATCGCACCGCAGTCACAGACACAAGTGAGCGCGTTAAACACGTCATGGAGTTTGTAACCCGCAGCGCTGAAAACACCCGCGATTTCACTCACTCACTCACTCTCTCTCTCTCTCACACTCTCACACTCTCTCACTCTCTCACTCTCTCACTCTCTCACTCTCTCACTCTCTCACAGAGCCTGCGCAGGGGCGCCTACACGCCGCGGTGTTACTCCTGATCCGACAGAGAAAGCGCCAGAGCCGGGTGCGGGTGCGGGTGCGGAGCTGCTGCCAGACCTACCTGCGAGCCGTGTGACTTTTGCAAAGTTGCAAAGTGAGGACAAGGAAGTGCCGCGCGTTTTATAGAGGCCCGCCGCGCCCAGCGCACTTCCTCAATTGTCACAGAGAGAGAGAGAGAGAGAGAGAGAGAGAGAGAGAGAGAGAGAGAGAGAGAGAGAGAGAGAGGGGGGGAGGGGGAGGGAGCCCGGAGACACACAGGGATCAGCAGCACTGTCTCAGCTCGCTCTCTTCCTCGACTGCTGTTTCTTCCCCACATACTATATGTATTTATGCTGGTGCACATTTACACAAATACTACACACAACACACTACACACACACACACACACACTAAACAGCCTGCAGTACACACATACTACACACACACACTAAACAGCCTGCAGTACACACATACTACACACACACACTAAACAGCCTGCAGTACACACATACTACACACACACACACTAAACAGCCTGCAGTACACACATACTACACACACACAATAAACACCCTGCAGTACACACATACTACACACACACACTAAACAGCCTGCAGTACACACATACTACACACACACACACTAAACAGCCTGCAGTACACACACACACACACTAAACAGCCTGCAGTACACACATACTACACACACACAATAAACACCCTGCAGTACACACATACTACACACACACACACTAAACAGCCTGCAGTACACACACACACACACACACACTAAACAGCCTGCAGTACACACATACTACACACACACACTAAACAGCCTGCAGTACACACATACTACACACACACACTAAACAGCCTGCAGTACACACATACTACACACACACACACTAAACAGCCTGCAGTACACACATACTACACACACACAATAAACACCCTGCAGTACACACATACTACACACACACACTAAACAGCCTGCAGTACACACATACTACACACACACACACTAAACAGCCTGCAGTACACACACACACACACACACACACTAAACAGCCTGCAGTACACACATACTACACACACACAATAAACACCCTGCAGTACACACATACTACACACACACACACTAAACAGCCTGCAGTACACACACACACACACACACACACTAAACAGCCTGCAGTACACACATACTACACACACACAATAAACACCCTGCAGTACACACATACTACACACACACAATAAACACCCTGCAGTACACACATACTACACACACACACAATAAACACCCTGCAGTACACACATACTACACACACACACAATAAACACCCTGCAGTACACACATACTACACACACACACAATAAACACCCTGCAGTACACACATACTACACACACACAATAAACACCCTGCAGTACACACATACTACACACACAATAAACACCCTGCAGTACACACATACTACACACACACACAATAAACACCCTGCAGTACGCACATACTACACACACACACAATAAACACCCTGCAGTACGCACATACTACACACACACACTAAACACCCTGCAGTACGCACATACTACACACACAAACACTAACTCACTCTGTCTCTCAGTTCAGTTCCATTGAGCTGTGCTTTATTGTCATGGCCATTGCAAGCAGTATTGCCAAAGCAGTTTACATCATTATACATATTGGTACACATAGCGGGGGGGTGGAGTGTGTGTGTGTATATAAATATATATAGTATATAAGCCCATCTCTCTCTCTCTTTCTCTCTCTGGCCTCGGCTCGGATAGATACAGGCCCTGTGCAGTGCAGTTCAGCACTAGATACTGTAGTACAGCACAGCACAGTACACATGCAGTAAAGCAGTGCTGTAATGTGTAGTACAGCACAGTCCAGCCCGGCGGTGCAGGGGGAGCCCGGGGGAACTCTGTCAGCTCAGCGCAGAATCCTAGTGACTCTCCCCAGGGAACTTTGGTGATTTTACTGCAGGTGTAAAAATATTCACTGGATTACATCACAAGTGACACACTGCGTCAGTATGGCCCCGACTGTGCTGTCACACTGAGCTGTGTTGTTACACTGTAACTGTTACACTGTGCTGTGTTGTTACACTGAGGTGTTATTATTATTATTATTATTATTATTATTATTATTATTATTATTATTATTTATTTAATGGCAGACGCCCTTATCCAGGGTGACTTACAAAACATACGATTAATATAAAAGTGCACTACAGTCTAGAATACAGATCAAAGCATAGTACAAATTACAAGTTCACTGTTACACTGTGCTGTGCTGTCACACTGAGGTGTTACACTGTGCTGTTTTGTTACACTGTACTGTGCTGATGTGTTACACTGTGTTGTTACACTGTTGTGCTGTTACACTGTGCTGTGTTGTTGCACTGTGTTGTTGTACTGTACTGTGCTGATACACTGTGCTGTGACATTTACTGTTACGCTGTGCTGTTACACTGTGCTGTGTTGTTGCACTGTGCTGTTACACTGTGTTGATCTGTTACACTGTGTTGTTACACTGTGTTGTTACACTGTGCTGTGCTGTGCTGTACTGTTACACTGTGTTGATCTGTTACACTGTGCTGTGCTGATGTGTTACACTGTGTTGTTACACTGTTGTGCTGTTACACTGTGCTGTGTTGTTGCACTGTTCTGTGCTGGGTTGTTACACTGTGTTGTTACACTGTGCTGTGCTGTTACACTGTGTTGTTGCACTGCTCTGTGTTGCGTGTTGGGGCAGGTGCTTCCTGCCTCCCGTGTGAAATGTGTCAGCCAGGTAAGAGCATGTGACCGCACCCCCACCAGGACACACTGCTCTCCAGTAACAGAGCAGCAGCACAACACTCACACAACAGGGAGCGCAGCTGTAGGAGCAGCACAGCGGCTGACTGACAGTGCGTGAGTGTGTGTGTGTGTGCATGTGTGAGAGTCTCTGTGCTCATCAGATAAAGCCGCTGTCAGCCGTGTTCCTCTCAGTAGTTGAATGTCAGCGCAGACGGCGACCACATCCTGACCCCAGCGCTTGGCTCAGTCACACAGCCGTCTTTCGATCTGAGTCTTTCTTCGTCTCTCTGTCTGTCCTCCTTTCTCTCCATCTACCTTCCCGTTTTTCTCTCTCTCTCTATCTCTGTCAACAAGTCACAACCTGGCAGCAGGAATCCATGGCTCCAGGTTGTTTTCAATCTGCAGCCCCCACCCCCTCTCTCTCTCTCCCCTCCAGTCAGCTGGCGAGAACACAACCTGTGTCTGAACATGAGAGAGGGAGAGGGTGATGGGGGAGTGAGAGTGAGAGACACAGGGTGTGGGGCAGTGCTGCGTTGTCCCTGCTGGGTGAGCCGAGGTCCGGGGTCAGGATGTGAGTCTGTGGGAGGGTAGTGTGTTTTGGGGCAGTGAAGCAGGAAGTGACCTCACCCTCCACTTCCCCCTGCCCACTCTCTCCCCTCTCCGGGCTCCCCTGTGTGCGGGTGTCGGCCCATCTCTGTCCCCAGTCTGGACCGGCTCCAGAGCCCGGTCTCCGTTCAGGGGCCCGCACTGTGAGGCCTCTGTCTGGGGCCCCTGTCTGATGGAGCTCAGGGCCGTGGTCCAGCTCTCGCTCTCGCTCTGTCCCGCCCCCTCCCACTCACTTCTCTGTGGCCGAGTGACCAAGTGTAAAAATAACAACCAGAGACGAGGCTGCTGAGAATAAACGACACCAGAGCTTTTTCAGAGCACAGAGACAGAGAGACGGACAGCCGGACTGGACCCTCTGACAGACTCATACGCAGTTAGTGTGTCAGTCAGTCAGTCAGTCGGTGTATCAGTGAGTCAGTCAGTCAGTGAGTCATGTTTAACTCTTTCTTCTTTTTTCAGTCTGGTTTTGATTTGCAAATGTACCCAAATCCCCAAACTGGTCAGGAGTCGTCCAGCACTGCACACTGGGGCTCAGAGCCGGTGTGTGGGAGAGTGCGTGTCTCTGCGTTTGTGCATCAGTGTGTGTGTTTGTGTCTGAAACGCAGCGGCTGAGATCAGACATGCAGGGACCAGCGGTGTGCCATCCCATTACTTACACAACCCCTAACCCCCCCCAGGCTCCTTACTCAATACAATGATCTGGAATGTGTACAGTTTTCTCTTTCTCCCCCCCCCTCTCCCTCTCCAACTCCAACTCCCTCCCCTTCTCCTGTCTGACTCTGCCGTTTATCTGCTCACATCTGCCCCGACGGCTGAGGACTTAAATCAGCAAACGGTCTCCATTACAACTGCGCTGGGCGTCTCGCACCACAGCTGTGCGGCTCCCTCCCTCCCTCCTGTGTGCGTCAGCGTGTGTGCGAGCGTGTGCGTGTCAAAGCCTGCCTCTCGGTGCTGTGCACAGGCGTGTCACGGTCCTGGTGCAGCCCGCCATGCCGTAAGGAGGGAGCAACGGGGCAGGAACGCAGGGGAATGCACCGAATTCCAGGCTGGGCGGCCGGGGGCAGGTCTGAGCAGGACACGGGTACACAAACCCCACACAACACACAATAACACAGACACAGACTCGCACAACACTGAGGAGCTGAGCAGCTCACACATTCACAGTGACACACATCCAATAAAACAGACACTAACAATGACACAATAACATTTACTGTGACACACAATACTCACACTCACGACGACACACACAATAACACACACATTCACTGTGATGACCACTAACCCAGACATACCGACTCACACATATACGTACACCATCACCAACAACAGAGACACGCACATTAATACACACGCACTCGCAGGCCCCGCCTCAGCCCACAGACACACACACACAACAATGCCAAGTGCAATGAAGGCCAGGACAGCAGCTTGTAGTAAATCATTAAATGGTCTCTTTATGGCACAGACTAACACAGAGGTACAATACAAAATAGAAACCGTATACTGTGGTGCAGCCGGGGGGAGGAGCCAGGGCGGTGCTGAAGGGGGTCAGGGGTCAGTACAGGCCAACAGAGCGTCAAGAAATAAAAACACAGAACAGCAGTAGCAACACAAAGCACTCGGGTTGGGCCCCTCTGGACAAAGACACGGGCCCAGCCCAGCGAAGTCCAGTCCAGTGTAGGAGTCTAGTCCAGTGTAGCAATGTCCTGTCCAGTCTAGTCTAATCCAGTCTAGTCCACGTTAGTCCAGTCCAGTGTAGTCTAGTCTAGTCCAGGATTGTCCAGTCCAGTGTAGTGTTGTTTAGTGTAGCGCACAACCAGCCCCGTCCTGGACTGGAGAAACGTACCCCCATCCTCACTCCCACACTGCACCTCACTGCTCTGTAGTTCACTGCACTGTGGTGAGGTTTACTGTGGATTACTGCACGTAACTTCTGTAGTTTACTGCATGGTAGTATACTGCACTGTGCCGCAGTTTACTGTAGATTACTGCCCCTCACTGCTCTGTAGTTCACTGCACTGTGGTGCGGTTTACTGTGGATTACGGCACATAACTTCTGCAGTTTACTGCACTGTGCCGCAGTTTACTGTGGATTACTGCACCTAACTGTTCTGTAGTTCACTGCATTGCACTTCACTGCAGTTTACTGTGGATTACTGCACTGCACCTCACTGTCCTGTAGTTCACTGTGCTGTGCTATAGTTTACCACACTGTACTGCAGTTCCCTGTAGTGCTTTGCCGCACTGCGGCACGCTGGACCGGGCTGCAGTCCCACAGCACAAGCAGTGACAGGTAAAGCAGCAGTGATCCTGTGTGTGTTGTTTTAATTACCTTCATATATTGTAACTGAGGTTTGTTGTCCATGGCTTCGTTAATTTCCAAAATTAAAAAAAGTTACATTAAAAGGTAAAAGTAAAAAGCGGTGATAATAGCGGCGCAGACAGCAGCGTGTTACTGTGTGTGTTAGTGTTGTGTATCGAAAGCAGCGCAAACATGAGCAGCGAAAACACAGACGGCAGGGAACCCCCTACGACACAGCACCCTCGAACCGACCAGCCCAATTAAGAGCAATTAAGCAATTAAGTGATTGAGAGGGCATTGAGGGAAGGAACATCATCAATAAATCATCGAAGCACATCGCAATAGGATCCAGTTAATTGATTTTCATTAATTACTTCATATAATGTCAGATTTTATTTGTTTTGATTGCAAAAATTAAACGTGTCCGAGAGAGAGAGAGACGTACAAACGGGACACAGCACTGGTCTGGTCCAGAGGGGGTCAAGTGTAAAATGAGTAAAAAGACAGGGAGGGGGAGAGAGAGACCAGACGGAGACAAACAGACAGCTTGAATAATTACAAAAATCCCCAAATTAAAAATATATATTTAAAAAAAGTGTCCCTGTTCCCTCAGAGCAGCGCAGAGAGACGAGTCTGCAGGGGAGAGGGAGGGGGCAGATCTATGTGTAAGCGGGGAGTAGTAGCAGCAGTAGTACAGTATTAGTAGTGAGAGGGAGGGAGCGAGGGGTGTGAGAGAGAGAGTGCGTGTGTGTTTGGTCAGTGTGTGTGTGTATCAGTGTGTCGTTTCGTTCACACGTCCACGGCACCCCGCCCTCCTCTCCCTCTCCGTCCGCGTCTCTGCGCTGCGGGGAGCAGGCGGGTGGTGTCTCCTTCCTCCTCTTCCTCCTCCTCCTCCTCCTCCTCCTCCTCCTCCTCAGAGAGACTCCGGCCACAGCCCTCCCCCGCCACCAGCCCTTCCTCCGCAGCCGGGCCGAAGTAGTGGTCGTCTCGAGGGGGAGGGAGCAGGTCCAGCGGGGAGCAGGGCGCCATGGAGCCGAAGGCGGGGCTGCTGCCCAGGTGCATGCTGGGAGGGCAGGAGGCGGCCGCGAACAGGGCGGAGGCAGAGGGGGAGCCCGGGGCCGAGGGGCGCAGCAGGGGCGTGCGCTCGGTGTCGGAGCCCTCCCCTCCCTCCGCCTCCGGCCTCCTCCCCCTCTCCTGGCCCTGCTCCTCCTCCTCCTCCCCCACCTCCCTGGGCCCCCGCCGGCCGCCCCCCCCCTCGCCGTCGGACTCGGACTCGGAGTAGTCGGCCGCCCCCCCCCGGGTGACACGCTGCTTGCAGACCGGGCAGGTCTTCTTCGTCTGCGTGAGCCACGGGTCGACACACTTACAGTGGTAGGCTAGAGGGAGGGGGAGGGAGCAGGAGGCGGACCGATTCAGACCAAATTCAGCATAGTAACAGTATCACATTGCATGTAAACACACACTCACAATCTCTCTCACACATATTCTCCCTCTCCCTCTCCCTCTCCTCCACCCCCTCTCACCGTGGGAGCAGGGCAGGATCCGGAGTTTCTCCCCCTCCTCGTACTCGTCCAGGCAGATGGCGCACACGTCGTACACGTCACCTGAACACAGACGGACACGGGTCACTGCTGGTCACACATAGAGAGAGACGGGGACAGGGACAGAGAGAGAGAGAAAGAGAGGGAGGGAGTGGGCCAGAGAGAGAGAGGAACAGGGACAGATGGAGATAGACAAGCTGGGACAAAAACCTAGGCCTTATAATATACAACAATACAGCAAGTGTGTGTCAGTGTGTTGTGTGTGCATGTGTGTAAGTGTGTGTGTGTGTGTATTTGTGTGCCTGTGTGTGTGTCAGTGTGTGTTTGTGAGAGAGTACTTAGGTGGAACAGACAGTTCCCGTTCGGAGATGCCAGTGGAAATGTTTGTTAGTTTGTTCTTGGTTTTATTTCCACCTGAAACTTGTGCGACACAATACAGCACAACACAGTGCCGCACAACGCAGCATAGCCCTCTATGGAGACAGATGAACAGACACAGAGACACACATTCACACACTCTCACACACACACACACACAGTCTGTTTGCAGTTGCTCTGCACACTTGCTGCTCTCTGAGAAAGGGAAGGTGGAAGCGTCTCTCTGTACTTCCTGTTTGTGCAGCGAGCCGCCCAGCTGATACAGGAAGTGGTTTGAGTGAGAGCAAGAGCACGACCCCCCCGCCCTCGCTGGAGCAATGACACACCCACACACGCACCTATAGATACACACACACACGCACCTATAGATACACACGCACACGCGCACACACACACACACACACGTATAAACACACGCATAGACACACACACATAGATGCACACACACGCATGTATAGATGCACACACACATGCATAGATACACACAGACAGGCACACACACATACACACTCAGTCATACACACAGACTGTGACCTTATAAGGATCTATGTGCAAATAGAGTGAGAAAAAGAGAGAAGGGAGGGGGAGGAAAAGAGAAAGAGGGGATGTGATAGAGCGAGAGAGAGAGAGAGAGAGGGAGGGAGGAGGGCAGCGGAGGGCCAGGCAATTGGGGAGGGTGGGGAGACCCAGACTGGGGAGCTACTCTTATGAAAATGGAAAAATGAAAGAAAAAAGCAAACATCTAGTAGACCTGCGAGTGTGTAGTGTGATCCGGGCGTCAGCGCGTTTCACACCTCCGCTCCACATGCACACACACACACACGCGCACACACACTCTCACTCTCTCTCTCTCTCTCTAACTCTCTAACAACCAGACGCACACTGTATGCACACACCCCCTGCACTGGAACACACAAACACACCCTAAACAAACAGTACTAAAAACTAATTAAATTAATAAACAAACAAACCCTTTAATTAATTAATTAACCCCAGAGCAAGGCCCTTGGCTCAGGGACAGGTGCCTCAGGGTCAGCAGGACAGAGCAAGAGCAGGCGCTGTACTGGGCTGCGTTGTGTTACACTGTGCACTGTTGATACACTGTGCTGAGACACTATTGTTACACTGTGCTGTATTGTAACACTATTGTTACTCTGTGCTGTATTGTAACACTATTGTTACACTGTGCTGTATTCTAACATTGTTACACAGTGCTGTATTCTAACATTGTTACACAGTGCTGTATGGTAACACTATTGTTACACAGTGCTGTATTGTAACATTATTGTTACTCTGTGCTGTATTGTAAAACTATTGTTACACTGTCCTGTGCTGTAACACTATTGTTACACTGTGCTGTATGGTAACATTATTGTTACACTGTGCTGTATGGTAACACTATTGTTACACTGTGCTGTATGGTAACACTATTATTACACTGTGCTGTATTGTAACACTATTGTTACTGTGTGCTGTATTGTAACATTGTTACACTGTGATGTATTGTAACACTATTGTTACTCTGTGCTGTATCGTAACATTATTGTTACTCTTTGCTGTATTGTAAAACTATTGTTACTCTGTACTGTATTGTAACACTATTGTTACACTGTCCTGTGCTGTAACACTATTGTTAAACTGTGCTGTATGGTAAAACTATTTTTACACTGTGTTGTGCTATAACACTGTGCAGTATTGTAACACTGTCCTGTGCTGTAACACTATTGGTACACTGTGCTGTATTGTAACTCGTTACACTGTCTTGTGCTGTAACACTATTAATACGCTGTGCTATAACACTGTGCTGTAACACTGTATTGTTACTCTGTGCTGTATTGTAATACTATTGTTACACAGTTTATTGTTACTCTGTGCTGTATTGTAACATTATTGTTACTCTGTGCTGTATTGTAACACTATTACACTGTGCTGTAATGTTTATCTGTGTGTAGTTGTGGTGGTGTGTCTGAGAGCACGGCTGCGATTGTGATTCGAGTGTGTTCGAGTCGCTCTACTGCCCCTGCCTCCTCCACACAACACAGCAACACAGAAAGCAGCACACTGACACACCGCAAAGACAACCTGCGAACACCACACGGGCAACAGGTAGCGATGCCAAACTGCCCCCATGACACACCCCTGACATGGCACAACCTCGCCCCCCCTCAGCGCTGCCAGTATGAATGAATAAGCAGCTGGTTTCTCGGCCCGGCTCACCAGAACAGCGCTGATAAGGGCCTTCCATTTCCTCAGTGAACAGAGTGCAAGCGTGTGTGTGTGTGTGTGTGTGTGTTGATAGTACATGCAACCACACACTTATAGAAGTCAGACTCAGCACAGGCTGTAATCTGACATCGCAGGCCTTGACCAGAAACTGCAAACTCACACCCTCCAATCTAAACCGGGTAAACTGCAGTGTTACTGCGTGTGCATGTGTGAGTGTGTCGTTGTGTTAGGAAGTGAAAAGTCCTGAGCTGTGACCCGGTGCGAGACACAGTCAGCGAGACAGAGAGAGAGTTTCACTATGAGACTCTGACTGATGGAAACATTTGCTCTCACAACGGTTTTACTCTCTCCTAACAAGGTAATACTAAGAGTGGGAGGGAGGGAAGGAGAAAGAGAGAGAGAGAGAGAGAGAGAGAGAGAGAGAGAGAGGGTGAGGGAGAGAGGAAGAAGGGGGGAGGGAGGGGGAGGGAGAGAGAGGGCGAGAGGGCTGCTCCAGTCTGCCCATCTGACTTTGCACTTCTGCATTGAGTCACAAGCAACAAACAGTTCTCTGACACACACACACTCACTGACACACACAAGACATACACACACAGGTACACACACACACACACTGACACACATAACACATTCACACTCAGGTACAACACACACACTGACAGACTCATAAGACATTCTCTCACACACACACACACACACACACACACTGTGACTGGGCTGCTTTGTGAAAGGGGAACTCCACTGCCAGAGGGAGGGCTGATGGAAACTCAGCACAGTCCCCTGGTGGCCAGAGCTCAGAACTGCAGAGAGTGGCATAGAGCAGGTCAGAACTGCACAGAGTGGCATAGAGCGGCACAGAACTGCTCAGAACTGCACAGAACTGCAGAGAGTGGCACAGAACTGCTCAGAACTGCACAGAACTGCAGAGAGTGGCACAGAACTGCACAGAACTGCAGAGAGTGGCACAGAACTGCACAGAACTGCAGAGAGTGGCACAGAACTGCTCAGAACTGCACAGAACTGCAGAGAGTGGCATAGAGCAGGTCAGAACTGCACAGAGTGGCATAGAGCGGCACAGAACTGCAGAGAGTGGCACAGAACTGCTCAGAACTGCACAGAACTGCAGAGAGTGGCACAGAACTGCACAGAACTGCAGAGAGTGGCACAGAACTGCTCAGAACTGCACAGAACTGCAGAGAGTGGCACAGAACTGCTCAGAACTGCACAGAACTGCAGAGAGTGGCACAGAACTGCTCAGAACTGCACAGAGCTGCACAGAACTGCACAGAGCGACAACAAAACTGCACAGAGCGACAACAAAACTGCACAGAATTGCACAGAGTGGCACACACCATCACTCACAGAGGAGCAGACAGACAGCAGTCAGAGGGGACTGGGCCGGGCTGTATGGGGCCAGTGGGTCTGGGTCAAGCCGGGCCAGGCTGGACTCACCCTTGCTGTACTTATGCACGGGGATCTTCTTCAGCTGCTCTCGGGTCAGCCTGTTCCTCCTCATCCTCTTCCTGTACTGGACACAGCGCACAATCTACACAGAGAGAGGGGGAGGGAGCGGAGGAGAGAGCGAGCGAGAGAGAGAGACAAAGAGAGAGAGCGGGGGAGAGGACAGAGATTGTGAGAACACGTGTGTATGTGTGTGTGTGTGTGTCAGTATAGCTGTGCTGCAGACAGACAACACTACCCCCCCGCCCCGCCTCAGCGCCCTCCCCCTCACCATGATGGTGAACATGACCAGGATGACCACGCCCACCACGCCGCTGAAGGGGATCAGGTAGTAGGTCAGCGGGAAGGAGAACTCGGGCCGCAGCAGCAGGTAGGCGCTGTGGAGGAGAGGCAGCAGTCAGAGGGGGAGGGAGTGAGACGGAGAGGGAAAGAGAGAGAGAGAGAGGGCAGCCAGGCCCCGCCCACTCACCCGAGCTCGGGGATGATATCACGGCGCAGCGTCTCTCCGGCCGAGCGGCTGGTGAACACAGATGGGATCTCGATCTGACGCACAATCTCCTCTGCACACGCAACATGCGACACGCAATAGGTGGTTAATATGGCTCACAGTGACACTCACACACTCACACACAGACACACTCACACAAAGACACGCATGTTTGTTTTGCTATCATTATGAGGACTCTCCATAGACATAATGACCCTAACCCTCACAAAAAACTTTCTGCATTTTCACATTTTCAATAAAACATCATTCACTATGTTTTTTAAGCGATTTGACTCATGCGGACTCTAGACATTCCCCACAAGTCCCCACATTTCACAGCTATAGCATAATAACCTTGTAATTACCAGTTTGTAACCTAAATAAAAGTCCCCATATATCACGAAAACCTTAACACACTGACACGCACACACAGACACACACACAAAGACACAGAGGGATACACACACAGAGAGACAGAGAGAGGGACAGAGAGAGAGAGAGAGAGAGGGACAGAGGAACACACAGACAGAGACACACACACACACAGGGACATGAGGGGACACAGAAGGTCCCACCGTCACTGTATCCCATGTTCAGGAGCTCATCAGAGTTCACGTTGTGGACGATGGCGGCGCTATAGCCGGCCTGCTGAGCGTGCAGGACCTGTGGAGAGAGGGAGGCAGGCAGAGACTTTGACTTTTAAAACACTTATTTACCAAAAGATCAGACGCAGGACACCGATGCGCCAAACAATCCACTAATAAAAACACAATAAAACACACAATAAAAACCAACAGCTACCACCCACGGGACACACAACACCCCGGCCAAGTGACACCCACGGAATCATGACACGCCCCCCTGCAGTCCACACACACTGCTGTCCTGTGCACCTCGGCCTGAACACAAACAACCCCACTGAGAGGGACGGAGAGAGAGAGAGAGAGGGAGTGAGGGAGGGAGGGGCTCTGACCTTGATGTCGAAGTTGCACTCGTAGCGGCGGATCAACACGATGAACTTGGAGAGGTTCCCTCCTGGGGGTGGCAGCGGCGGGGGGGCGATGGGCACGCAGGCATTCATGGGGCGAGCATCCACCAGCACGCCCTGGAGAGAGAGAGAGAGGGGGAGGGAGGAGGAGAAGAATAACAACCATTAGACACAAGACGTGTGTAAAAACTGTACTTTCCAATTATTTTTTTCCTCTCCTGGCCCTCTGCCCCCTCCCCCTCTCTCTTCCTCCCCGTGTCTCACCGTCAGGCCGTCCTTGGGCAGCTGGTTCCCAAACAGGGCTGGGAGGTCATCGAACTGCAGGGTGCTCCCATTATAGAACTGAGGGGGAGGGAGACAGAGGGTAGGAGAGGGGGAGAGGGCCAGAAATAAATCAATAAAAACATGTGAGACGGGGATAGGGAGGGGGAGAGACAGGGAGGAAAACACAGAAAGGGTTCAGAGAGAGAGAGACTGAGAGAAGGGGAGAGGGAGAGCAGGCAGCAGGCAGGCAGGGAGGGGGAGGGAGCTGCCACTCACAGCGTAGATGTGCGCGCTTGCCAGGGGGGGCCACGTCAGCGCGCAGAGCGACAGGCCCAGGACAGAGAGCCCCGCCCATGACGCCATCAGCACGGACGCCCTCGCTGGGCTGGACACGGGCTCCTCCTGCACAGACACACAACGGCAACATTACTGTTGTTAACCCACCAACACGACTCTGACCCCTGACCCCTGACCCCTGACCCAGGCCGGTACCTGCACAGGAGTCTGGGAGTCCGCTGGGCATCCGACAGCAACTGGAAACTACAGCTCTCTCTGACCTGCACAACTACACAACACATAGACAACAGACAATTAGTTACACAAACACACAACTAATTAGTTAATGATGGAATAAATTAGTCACTGGTCCTAAGACAGACAGTCCAGTCCAGCGGGGTCTCAGCCCTGGTCCTGAGAGACACAGTCCAGTCCAGCGGGGTCTCGGCCCTGGTCCTGAGAGACACAGTCCAGTCCAGCGGGGTCTCGGCCCTGGTCCTGAGAGACACAGTCCAGTCCAGCAGGGTCTCAGCCCTGGTCCTGAGAGACACAGTCCAGTCCAGCAGGGTCTCAGCCCTGGTCCCGAGAGACACAGTCCAGTCCAGCGGGGTCTCAGCCCTGGTCCCGAGAGACACAGTCCAGTCCAGCTGGGTCTCAGCCCTGGTCCTGAGAGACACAGTCCAGTCCAGCAGGGTCTCAGCCCTGGTCCCGAGAGACACAGTCCAGTCCAGCGGGGTCTCAGCCCTGGTCCCGAGAGACACAGTCCAGTCCAGCTGGGTCTCAGCCCTGGTCCTGAGAGACACAGTGTCTGGTGTTGTGTGTTGTAAAGTGCGTCTCTGTGCTGATCAGCTGACTGTGTGACATCATTGACCACTTCCTGTTTTCATGACTCAATGGTTTCGCCCCTCACTGACCCCTCACACTTTCCAGACTAAAACAATCTGTCTGAGCCCTGGAGTCACCCCACCCAGCTCCCTCCCCCTCAGCTCTCCTCTCCTCTCCTCTCCTTCCCTTCATTCACTCTCTCTCACTCCCTCCCCCTCTTTCTATTTCCTCCCTACCCATCCTGAGAAGACAAACAACTCCCGAGTTTGCTGATTAAAATCCCTGACTGGCTGAAACAACAGTCAGTGTGTTACTCAGTCAGTCAGTCAGTGTGGCAGTCAGTCAGTCAGTGTGTCAGTCACTCAGTGTATCAGTGTGTCTGTCAGTCAGTGTGTCACTCAGTGTGTCAGTCACTCAATGTGTCTATCAGTCAGTCAGTCAGTGTGTCAGTCAGTACGTCTGTCAGTCAGTGTGTCAGTCAGTACGTCTGTCAGTCAGTGTGTCAGTCAGTACGTCTGTCAGTCAGTGTGTCACTCAGTAAGTGTGTCACTCAGTGTGTAAGTCTGTCAGTGTATCGGTGTGTCTGTCAGTCAGTGTGTCAGTCAGTCAGTGTGTCACTCAGTAAGTGTGTCACTCAGTGTGTCAGTCTGTCAGTGTATCGGTGTGTCTGTCAGTCAGTGTGTCAGTCAGTCAGTGTGTCACTCAGTGTGTCAGTCTGTCAGTGTATCGGTGTGTCTGTCAGTCAGTGTGTCTGTCAGTCAGTGTGTCACTGAGGGTGTCTGTCACTCAATGTGTCTATCAGTCTGTCAGTCAGTGTGTCACGTAGTACGTCTGTCAGTCAGTGTGTCACTCAGTAAGTGTGTCACTCAGTGTGTAAGTCTGTCAGTGTATCGGTGTGTCTGTCAGTCAGTGTGTCACGCAGTCAGTGTGTCACGCAGTCAGTGTGTCATGCAGTCAGTCTGTCAGTCAGTCAGTGTGTCAGTCAGTACGTCTGTCAGTAAGTGTGTCACTCAGTGTGTCAGTCTGTCAGTGTATCGGTGTGTCTGTCAGTCAGTGAGTCAGTCAGTGTGTCACTCAGTAAGTGTGTCACTCAGTGTGTCAGTCTGTCAGTGTATCGGTGTGTCTGTCAGTCAGTGTGTCAGTCTGTCTCAGTGTGTCACGCAGTCGTTAGTAAACACTGAGACTCAAATCGGACAACAGGACACTGCAGACGAGCGCAGTATATGAAGGAGACAGTGTCATCAGGGACAGTAGAGACACAAACCGGCCGATCGACGCACCAGGCCTGGCGTCCGCGCTCAGAAGCTGCTGATGAATCTCAGCCCGTCCGGGCCGAGGCTGCGTCTCTCCGCCGGTCTCCAGTCACGTCGTCCTGCGCCCGGCGTCCGTGTGGCCGCTGTGGGCCTCGCTGTGTCCCTGTCGCTGCGTGTGTCTCCAAGGTCTCTGTCCCGCCGCCTCTCCGCGTCTCTGCCTCGGCTCTGTTTACACTCTGTGGGAGACCGTCTGTGGGCCAAGATGGAGGCCGTCAGATCCCGGGCATCGCGATATCTGGACGCCGTTAACCCTTTCGCCGAAGCCAGTGTTTATTATGGGACAATGTCGCCCCCTGCCGTCCCACGTTACCATTACACGCGTTGCATTAGCAAGGCATCCGCGAAACGTATTAATATTACATTCAATTCGTTTAATACTGCATTACATATTAATACTTATTCCACTACTACTACTACTACCAATTATTCTACATTCAATTTGTATAAACGGGGCTTATGGGGTTATTATTCCTTATTATTCAGTCCTACATACCTACATACCTTAGTTCATTCACTCTAATATTACATTTTCTATAGTATACTGTAGTACCTTGTGATTTACTACAGTACTTACTACAGTAGTACAACAAAAACTATAGTACATTTGTATACCATGATACACTTTTATACTATAATATACTGTAGTAACTTGAGATATACTATGGTACACTGTTTTACCATGATACACTTTTATACTATAATATACTGTAGTAACTGGTGATATATTACAGTACACTTTTATACTATAATATACTGTAGTAACATGTGATATACTATAGTACACTGTTGTATACTGTTGTATACCTATATGTATAGTATCTTATTATTATTATGTAGATATATGATTTGAGGTTTGTTTGTGTGTAGCAATACCATGGTACCTGTAGTAAAAACGTAGTAAAAAATACTGTGGTGTTGTGTGGTAAAAGTACAATAAAGTGTAGTGTTGTATTAGTGGTATAATAATAACAATAAGAAGAAGAAGAGATAGTAAGTGACATTCTCTCTCTCAGGCCCATGATCACAGCTGCTGATACAGAACAGCTGCTAACCTGCTCAATGTGACACACTATTGCTGACGCACACAACTCCTAACCCGAACTATGCACTGCTGCTGCTGCGGCCGCACACTGACACACAGTAACACACATCCAGTTTTACATTATGCAAACAGTCCGGCCGCAGGGTAACACACATCAGGTAATATATCATGCAAAGCGCGTTGTCAAACACAGACAACATATCTTCAGATTCTGTCTGTGCACAATACGTGGCTTGTGCTCTTTATCACTATGCATGTCATTTCTCCCAGTTATCATACAGAATTGTTTCTTTGTACTTCGTGCTTTCTTTGCCACCACGCTGCCCACACGCCTCCCTGCCCACTGCCACGCACTTCTGCCCTGCTGTGGAGCGCTGGGAGCTGAATTACATGGGCTCTCAGTGCGTAGTGAGGGAACTCGGACTGGATCGGTCTTCTGTGAGCTAAAAAGATATACATAAATAAATACACAGATAAATAATAACACAACTGCAACCCGTTTTTGTTCAGTTCCCCTGCCACGCCTCCCACCCGAGTCCAGAGGAGCCCGCTGGTGCCGGAGTGAAGGAGCAGGCAGGGGTGTCATACACAGCACCTACTGCTGAACATACGTGTACTTACTGACAGAGTGAAAACAAACATGGGGAACACACAGTGCATCACGGACTGAGGGACAGGCTGACTGACTGACTGACTGAGAGACAGACAGAGAGACAGAGAGACAGACTGGCTGGCTGACTGACAGAGAGACAGACAGACTGACTGAGAGACAGACAGAGAGACAGAGAGACAGACAGACTGACTGACTGACTGAGAGACAGACAGAGAGACAGAGAGACAGACTGACTGACTGACTGACAGACAGACAGAGAGACAGAAAGACAGACAGACTGACTGACTGACGCTGCAGACCTGCGCAGCACAGAAAACTGAGCCATTGTCACCCTATCTCTGTCACGTACACAGACATACATTGTGAGAGGACCGACACTCACACACACTCACACACACGCACACACACATCCCAACTCAACTCAAACCCAACTCCCCCCACACACACTAGAGTTCAGTGATACGGATCTATGCATCGGAAAAAGAGAGAGGAGTGGGAGAAAGACAAGAGGGACGAGTGCGTGTAGCGGTCAGTCATCATCATAAC